>NW_027070094.1:28558-79800 GCF_002906115.3 Quercus suber
TATTTTTTTTTTTTTTGTTTTTTTTTGTTTTTTTTTTTTTTTTTTTTTTTTTTTTTTTTTTTTTTTTTTTTTTTATAAGCTAATGCTAAGTTCTTTGAAAAATTCAAGGGCCATCTTTCTGTGACGATTATTGGGGATTCAAGTCAGTCTAGCATAACTAGAGAACATATAAAACAATGAAAACAAAAATAAAATCTCAGTAATAATCATTGCTTCAGTTCAACTGGAGAACATGTTAAGTGCTTCTTTTTTCTTTTTTCTTTTTGTGTTGCTAGCGACCTAGCCGTAGAGGTGGAAAAGCCGTGGAGGAGATAGAGAAAGGAGCGTGCAAAGATAAAAAGAAAGAGACATGCAATGGAGAGAGTAAATCATCCGTATAAATTTTTTTGGGTTTAGAAATATGTATGAAATGTATTAAATAAGGGATAATAAATGAGATTAATTAAAATATTAACATTAATGATGGTCTTTTTTTAACCGTTGGATGTACTTAAATCCAATGGTTTAAAAAATGCATAACTCTAATGAGGGTGTAACTCTAAAGAGTTACACCTTTTTTAAACCATTGGATTTAAGTAGATTCAACGGTTAAAAAAAGACCATCATTAATGCTAATATTCTAATTAATCTCATTTATTATCCCTTATTTAATACATTCCATGCATATTTCTAAACCCAAAAAAATTAATACAATTGATTTTCTCTCTCCACCGCATGTCTCTTTCTTTTTATCTTTGCACGTTCCTCTCTCTATCTCCTCCACTGCTTTTCCACCTCCACGGCTAGGTCGTCGGCAACCAAATAAAAAAGAAGCACATAACATGTTCTCCAGTTGAACTGAAGTAATGATTATTACTAAGATTTTATTTTTCTTTTCATTGTTTAATATGTTCTCTAGTTATGCTAGACTAACTTGAATCCCCAGTAATCATCACAAAAATATGACCCTTGAATTTTTTCAAAGAACTTAACATTAGCTTATAAAATATATATATATATATATATATAATCACATCAAAGTTATTATAGTCTCCAAATTAAAATTTTGCTTTATAGTCTCCAAATGAAAATTTTGTATTCTCTATTTCTTTAATTAGTACTAACCACAACTCTTTCATTCATCAATATCTTTTATCTCCTGTGACATTTTCTTTTTATGATATGTTCAGCCAACCATGCCACTCTCTTATGGTCATCAGAGTTGTTGCCGACAATCCACTATTTGTCGTTGTCCATATTGTCAATGTTTGTCTTACATGCATATGCAATCCTTGAGCCAACGTTCTTCTATTGGTATCCTCTAGTCAATGGTGCATTGTCCTCCAACCATACTAGTCATCTTTTGGCCCCCATCCATCATTAATTAATAGTTGTCATTTACTATGATCTTGGGCATTTCAATTGATGTCAAGCTCAATCCATTCTACATCTGATTGGGTCATTTATGGTCCGTGGTTAATTTCTTTCTACAAGAACTTTCATTCCAAACTCATGACATCTTCAAACTTTCATCTTGAATTTGAGAGGGGATATTCGAATATATTAGGATGTTATTATAACTATGTAGACCATAGCTTTGTAGAATCCTATGAGCTATTAGGACAATTGAGTTCAAAACTAGCACACGCCCATTCATCAAAAAAAAAAAAAAAAAAAAAGGGCACACAACCTATTGTTTGTGAGATTAAAGCGTGAACCCATCTCATATGAGATTAAACCAAGTGAGATTAAAGTGTAGTTCAGATTAAAGCATAGTTGAGTTTAATTTACATATCAAAAAGAAAGAAAAAAAAACAGCACACAACCAGATAAGATTAATGTAACTAATACTTGTTTGTAGTGGGTTCTTGTTGAAAAAACAACCTTCATGATCATGAGAAAAGATCTAGAGTGTTCATTTTGATGAGGCAAGGAGCATGGTTGTGAGATTGGAATTAAGAGAAGGCAATGAAATTGATTTGGAGAAAAGCAATGGAGGAGAAAGAGAGAGTAGAGAAAAACGTGATGAGAGAGAGAGAGAGAGACGTAGACTTTTTTTTTGGGTTTAGAGATAAGTATAGAATGTATTAAATAAAGGATAATAAATGAGATCAATTAGAATATTAGCATTAATGAGGGTCTTTTTTTAACCATTGAATTTACTTAAATCAAATGATTTAAAAAATGAGTAACTCTTTAGAGTTACACTAAGTGTAACTTGAATCCATATATATATATATATATATATACATATAGACACATACATAAAGAGTAAAGAGAGAGAAACTAAGAGAAAGTAAGGAATAAGTGTGGATAAGAATAAAGGAAATAATGTCCATTGGATTCTTGTTTAAGACCAAAATGCTCATCACTCACAACTTGAACTTAAACCTATATGGACACTGAAAACAGCTTAGATGAAGATGTGACCAAAGCTTTGCTCCACAGAAAAAGTAGGAAGGGATTAAATGACGATGTGACAACTTTTCCATATTTTAATAGAGCATTTATGTATCAGAATGCCGTGGTCCACACAGAAAATTAATTATTGGCATTTTATCTTCAAATGAAACTTTACTTCCTTGT
The DNA here is from genome assembly GCF_002906115.3 of Quercus suber. Classification (NCBI taxonomy): domain Eukaryota; kingdom Viridiplantae; phylum Streptophyta; class Magnoliopsida; order Fagales; family Fagaceae; genus Quercus; species Quercus suber. The sequence goes on from NW_027070094.1 coordinate 31,124, forward strand.
CACATTAAGATTGTGAGTAAGAGCATTCTTATCAAACATGTCAAAAAATATAACATTTAGCATCTCAAAACTCAATTTTATAACATATAACACACTACTTTTCAATATAACATATATCAAAACTTTTATTTTTTTTACCATTTCATTTAAATAATGTTTCTTTATTATTTTTCAATAATTTTTTATTTTTCCTCTCTCCTCTGTCTCTCTCTCTTTCTCATAGCACCGCTAGTGCCACACTACCAACAATCACCACAAAACCCACCACCCACCAAAAACCCACCACCCATACCATAACCACCACTAACAAAAAAAGAAAAAAAAAATCACAACAAAAAGAGACCTCCACATCCACATCCACTCACCACCACCACCAACCACAATAGGCAAAAAAAAAAAAAAAACCCCTCCACCATCACCACCACCAACCCACCACAAACCATACCCATCCAAAACCAAATCACAAACCCACCACCAAAACCAAATCACAAACCCAGCAAAATATGCCCAAATCAGAACCCCTGTACAAACCCATAACCTGCAAATCAGAACCCAAGGCATGAGAGAGAGATAATCATAGATCTAAACCGATGAGGGCAAATCAGAGGTAGCGGCGACGTTGCAACCAAAGAGTAGAGAGATCGAGTGACTGAGAGTAGAGAGATTGGCGACATGCTAGTGACGTTGCAGACGAAGAGTAGAGAGATCGAGTGACTGAGAGCAGAGAAATCAACGACAAGCAGAGACCGGCGATAAGCAGAGATCGGTGTCGTGCAAAAACGGTGACAAGTAGAGATCGGCGACAAGCGCAACAAACCATGAACCACAGAGAGAGAAGAGAGAACAGAAAACAGAGATGAAAGAAGTGAGAGAGGAAAGAGTGAGAAATGAGAAAGAGACGTTGTGAAAAAAAAAACATTTTTTTATTTTACAATACAGCTATAGTGCGCTCTCAAAAATGAGAGTACACTGTAGCAGGATTGTAAATTTTATAACATTTACCAATTTTGATGGAGAGTGTTTTTTGGGATTCAGCTGCTAAAAAATAGGATTTATGACATTTAAGAGGCTTGATAAGAATGCTCTAAAAATGCATGCTCTATGAAAAAAAGGACCCAGACATGGTCAAAACTAAAGAGTTAGGAATTTTTGTCTTGACGACGTAAGCATTCACGTTGGTTATTGTAAATGATATATGTTAAAGGATTTTAGCATCAAAATTATAGAAGTGTGCAAAAGTGTACATTATCTGATATGATAAATGTAAAAAAATTATAATTGTGCTACAATTGCATCTTATTATATGATGCTACTATAACACAATGGTATTCTAAAAAATTATTTTTTAATTGTCTCTCTCCTACTTTTTATTAATAATTCCAACAAAATTTCTCTCTCCTACTTTTTGGGTTATATATTTGATTGTATAAATATATTATTTTAATGTGTTGTATAGGAAAATAAAAGTTGAGATATTGAGTGTGTTACAAAATAGTATTGTGTTATAAAATAGTATGGTATAACTGATAAAGTAAGTTTTGAGATGGTAAAACAGAATTTTTTGAAGAAACTGAATGTGAATGCTCTAGTACGCAGGCTCATGGAGGAAAAGTTATAAATGAATTCTTTTTTTTTTTTTTAAGTATAGTCGAAATGGTATTCCTAATATAGAATTTGTAAATTAAACACTCCTTATGTATTATTTGAAAATGTTTTTGATTTTTATGAGACTTTTTTGGGGGAAGTTTTGTAAATTTTCTTTGATTAACCCCCCATTCCCCCCCCCCCCCTTTTTTTGTATTCTTCCTTTCAATTTTAATCATTTAGTTTTAAAACTCAAAGGAGTTGTAAGCTCATTAGTTGAGATCTCAAATTTAATCCATCATATATTTGATTTATAGTGTTTCAAGGTGTCATATAGGTAAGGAGTAATTAACCACCTCCTTTAAAAAAAAAATCATTTAATTTAAAACACACAATGATGTCTTTTATCTCAATAGATAAGACGAAATTTCTTACGCTAAAAGTAGAGGTGGCAAAATTTGACACAACCCGTAAACATGTCATAACTTGACATGAAATTAGTAAGTTATGGATTGAGACTTAACAAGTTCGTGTCATATTTGGATTGACACAACTGACCCATTTAATAAACGGGTCGGGTTAGTGTCCAACCCATGGAACCCATTTGACTCGTCTGACTTGTTTAATTAAATGATATTTCACCAATATACCCTTCAAAGCCTAGGTATATAAACTTATTAGTTGTTGTGGTTTATTTTCCTTAACATATTATGATTTATTATTTGTGATATGAGATATGTTTTAATTTTAAATGATTATTTTGTGATGCATTTACTCTTTAGTTCTAGATTTTATATATATTTTTTTTTCATAATTAGATCAATTTGGTTAATACTAAACTTTATAATTTTTTCACTTTGATGAAATTTGATAAATGGGTCTACACAACTGATCCGTTTAATAAACAGGTTGTGTTAGGGTTAAGGAATTTTGACCTGTTTAATAAACATGTTAGATTAGTGTTGACCCATATAGTCAAATACTCATTAGTCAACACAACACAAATACAAATTGCTACCCTACACTAAAGAGTGCGTTTGGAATCAGATTTAAGCTTTAGATTAAATCAAATTTTAGCTACACTTTTGGCCATTTCCCTCTCTTTTGTGTGTGTGTATGTTTGTTTCTTAGAAAAAAAAAAAAAAAAGTAATTGTTCCACATTGCTTAAGAGAGTATGTTGTGTGTAGTATAACTTGCTTCACCCCTCCTTAAAAGTTACCATGACTTTTGAGTGGAGTTTATGATGTGTCTTTGTGTTAAAACCTCCTTTCCCTTTCCCTTATGTATGTGTGTTTGTTTCTCAAAAAAATAAATAAATAAATCAACTTTTAGCTTTCTTTGGGTACTATTCATAAGTCTCATTGCATTATTTATGAGCCCATATTGTTGGAAAAAATCAACTTCTTTTGTGTATGTGCATCAGCTATTGTGGTCATGGAAGCTCTCTTCAGTTTCAATGCGACAATGTTTTTGGATACTATTCATAAGTGACAACATTTTTTAATATTATTCATAGGTTTCATTCCTACGGTACTGTTGTTATAATTACCATTCATATTACGGTATTTGTTGTCAAACTCTAGTTGACTGTTGTTATAATTACCATTAACATTATGGCTTTTCGAAAGTCATTTCTTCAAAGGTTAGGATTTGTGTAATTTTCCCTATGATTTTTAAACTTTAAAATTGGGCTTCTTAAGAGGCTATTTGGCACCACTTTTTTCATCACTCAATTTTCATCACTTATCACTCATCACCCATCACTCTAAAATATAACACCCATTTAGCCCCATCACTCAAATACCATCACTCAATATTTTCACACTGTTTGTGAGCCTCATACCTGTCATTGGTGTAGCTTTTTTTTTTTTTTTTTTCAGTACCCAAAAACCTGAACCCAGTGAAAAAAAAAAAAACCAGGTGAAGACCGAACCCATTGAAAGAAGAAAGGAAAAAAAGGAAGAACTGAAGAAGAAGATGAGCTAATCAAAAAAAAAAAAAAAAAAAAAAGGTAGATTGGTCAAAAAGGTGCGGCTGAGTTATGACAAGTGGGTACCCCATGTACGTTTAATTACAAAAATGATATTGAGTTATGAGTTATGGAAACTGAAAATAGTCAAAATGTGTTTTCAGTTTCCATAACTCATAACTCAAAAATCAGATAATTGAGTAATGGAAACAGAGTTACCGTGCAACCAAACGGATATTGAGCTATGAGTCTCACCATTTTTAAGTTATTAGTTATAAAAACTGAGAATTGAAATACAGAAACAAAGCAACCAAACAGCTTCTTAGAATTCAGCTGATTAAAAAAAAAAAAAAATTATTTCCTCCACGTCAGAAGGCAGCCCAAAATGCTGACCCAAGAAATCCCAATAGTTTGGGTCAAATGCAAGTGGACCCAACGGATAACACAACCGGCTTCTCATTAAGCACTTGGGCCCAGCAAAAAAGCCCATAAATCCAAACTCCTATAACTCTCTCTTTTCGTACAATTTTCCCACTCGTTTTCGTTTTCGTTCTCTCTCTGTGAAAGAGAATTAGAATTTGGAGGAGAAAGTATGAAGTAGATCAAGCTGGTAAGCTCTCTTTTTCTCAGATTAGATTTCAACCTTCTATGTCTCTGAATTTTCTCTCATTTTATTCGTAAAGTTCATTTCATGTTCCTCAGCGCTTTCTTCGTAGTATTCAATTCGAAGTAAAATTTGCCGTTTGATTGAATTGTGTTAATCAGAATTCAGATCGCGATTAGGTTTCGGTGAGTCTTTATTTCATTTTCCCGCATTTTCTTGGCAACCAAACGATCTTTTGTGCAATCGTGATTTTATTTTTAAGTTTTTTAAACCGCACCGAGTATTGTTAATTAATTATTATTATTTTTAAGATGATGTTGCAGTTTAATTAAATAAAAATAAAAAAGAAAGATTTTGTGGAGTATAATTCTGCTTTGTCTGATTCAAAATTTCCGAATTAGTTAGATTTTGACAAATTGAATGCTGTTTTGTAAAGCATTAGAGAGTAGACATGACATTGCAATTATATGCTTCTTTATATGATGATGATGATACCACATGCATCTTTTAGTTATTACGATTTTGCTACAGTTGAGCTTTGCGTGCTCTTGATAAATGTATCGGCCCTCTTAAAGAATGTGGATCCCATATAATTGTAGGGTCCATTCATGTGAGAGGAAGATGCATATAACTTATGTATGAAATAATTATTACTATAGTTGAGTTGCGTGTGTGCATTTCCGCGTATAAGAGTTGGTTGTATGATTTGGGTCATAAGCGGTTGTGATTCATGTTGTGATATTTATGAGGTTGACAAGAATGTTTTATTCTTTAGGTGCTAGATGCAAGTACAAGTACAGTGTTAATTGCCTGCCTTTTTCAGCTGGTCTCTGTGGGTTCTCGTTTCCAATCAACCAAGATGGTATGAGTTTTTACTTTATTTTATATATATATATATATCTATATATATACATATTAATCATTTGTTTTTCTCATTTCTGAATGCTGTTGCTTAAAGGAGACAAAACTGAGGAAAGTAAAGAATTTATCATATAATACCAAGATTTAGACTCTCCACTCCATAATCCATATTAATACCCAGTTTATCATTCAAGAAATTATCTGCCCCTAGGTATAGACTGGAAATCAGGAGATGATTTTTATAATACCGTAATTTCATAATGTTTTAAGCATTGACAAATTTTATACTCCCTCTGTACTAAAATGTTGGTCATGTTTAGAAAATCCAAATTTAACCATGCTTATGTTGGTCATGTACAAATTTTCAAAATTGTTCTCATTAATTTAAATTATATAGAAAGAATGACTTTGTCTTTTTAAATAAAGTAAAGCTTAAGATATAAATTTTATTTATTAATTTTGGAAAGAGAACTTCATTACTGGACAATCCCGAAATAAAATGGAGGGCTTACAATTTGGGATGGAGAGAGTAAATTTGAACACCGGTCTTTTATTCGATGACATAAAATTTTACCAGTTGAAATAATTAAAATTTATCTACCTTTTAGAATTAGATCTCTTGGATTGAGAAGATTGAAATTATCTAATCCAAATTAGTCTTTAGAATATGTAGCCCAAAATGCTAGCCCAAGAAATCGCAACCGTCTAGGTACTTGGTCCAAGAAAAAGCACATAAAACCATACTACTATATCTTTCTCCTTTCCTAAAAGTTTTCCACTTGTTTTTCTTGTCACTCTTTCATCTCAGTCTCTTAAGCTCTCTTTCTCAAATCAGATCCCAGCCAACTATATCACTGAATTTTCTTTCATTTTCCTCAGTGCCCTCTTCATAAGTGCAAATAATTAAAGGTCCTTAGGTACCAATAGAATTGACATAGCTTACTTGAATGTAGGAAATGTTTACAGATTATAATCATGAACATGATTCTGTATTGATAATTCTCTACGAGTTTCATTAGTACAAAGTTCTTACCGAGCCTCCAATAATGTAGTTGTTATTTCATTGGTCGAAGATGATTCCTGCTTACTTGAGAAACAATGTGCTGCATTTGAATCTTTTTCCAAGAAGAAACCAGGTTGTTTGGGCTGAGGCAATGCACTCTCACTGCCTAACATCACAATCACAGATGACATGCTAGGCCTATCGTCAGGATGTTGTTGCACACACAAGAGGCTAATATGGATGCAACGGAGAACCTCAGACAATGTGGACGATTGTGCTAAGCATTCATCAGTCAATTCTAATGGCCTTCCCTCATTCCACAATATCCATGCCTAAAAGTTTAAAATTTTCTGTTAGCAATACAAAATTTTCATTGACTTTTTCACGATTACTGAAATAGTCAACAACATATTGTGAAATTGGGTCTCTATAGGCTTAGAATGTAAAAACATGATTTATCACTCATTTGTCCAACATATCTAGATAAGAAATCGTGTGTTAGAAACTTACATATCCAATGAGGTTATGGCTATGGTTTGGATGAAAAAACCCTCTACTTTTCTTCCCGCTTATGATTTCAAGTAACAAAATCCCAAAGCTAAAGACATCAGATTTTGTTGAGAATTGCCCATCAAAAGCATATTCTGGCGCCATATAACCACTACAGGATATCACTAGTTTTACGTGAGAAAGACTAATTAGGAAAGAAAGTAGATTTACATTAAAAGCGTGTCAAGATATACTTACTAAGTTCCAAACACTCTATTTGTGTTTCCTTCTGACTGATCTCCTCCAAAAGTTTTGGCTGCTCCGAAGTCTGAAATTTTAGGATTCATCTCACTATCAAGTAAAACATTACTTGCTTTGAGATCTCTATGTATGATTCTTAATCTGGAATCTTGATGAAGATATTGAAGCCCCCGAGCAATTCCGCATATAATATTAATGCGCATGGACCAATCTAACAGTTTACTTTTTGTTTGATCTGGTAAGTTTCAAATTCAAATTAATTATATATCCTTAAATTTCAATCAAAATTAAAAATTTTCTTTATTTTATAAAAAAGCAAGACTTAAGTACTATTCCTTAAGTTCCCCTTTTAAAATTATGTCATGTGGATTTTTTCTCATGGGATGAAAGTGTAATTTTTAGTCAAGTAGCCACATGTCTAAATCTTAAAAGGGAAACCTAAGTAACAGTACCTAAAATACTATACCTAAATTTTGTCCTTTATGAAATATTGATAACATAGTTACATAAGCTCAACCAAATGTATTAGGTTTAAGGACTCAAACCAAAAAGGAAGGAGTCTAGACTTTTATTGGGCATGTATTCATAAACCAGCATTTTCTCTTCTCCTTGAATGTAACAACCAACAAGCTTTACAAGATTCCGGTGCTGAAGCTTGGCAATCAATCTTACTTCATTTTTGAACTCGTTCAATCCTTGTCCAGAACTCCTTGAAAGCCTCTTGATAGCAATCTCTTGTCCATCTTCTAGTATACCCTGAAATTCTCATATGCAGAAAGATTGCTAAAATCTGTAACAGAAATAAAATAAAAGATTGCCTCATCATCTGTCATTGTTTTTGTACTAGCATATCACAAGTTTACCTTGTACACAGGTCCAAAACCACCTTCACCAAGCTTGTTGTTGAGTGCAAAGTTGTCAGTGGCACCGACTATTGTGGATAGGTCTAAGAAAGGAAGCTCAAGGTCTTCCTTTTGACCTTCATTGTTCTGATGACTTATAATTCCATTCGACTCCTTTTTTACTAAAATAGAAAGGAAAATTAGAAAAAAAAAACAAAACAAAAAACAAAAAACAAAAAACAAAAACAAAAACAAAAGGAAAGAACTGAGATATGAACAAAACATGAAGTAATATATTGAGGATGACAGGGTTTAGTTGAGCTGCAATAATTACCACAATCTCATATTTAAATTTCTATCATAGCAACAATGATAATGACTTATAAACGCAGATTCTTTCTCTCAGAAAGATACTATCGAACTTGAACAGTGAAATTAAAATGAAACTGAATCCTATACATAGTGATATGAGCAAAGTCATGCTTATATAGTGATTTAAAGGAAATCAAGGTACTATTAACCAGAAATAAATAAATAAAAACTATGCTAATCAAACTTGAAAAGCTTCTTTTTTCTTTTTTCTTTTTTTGAGAATAAACTTGAAAAGCTTTTAGAATTCAACTTGTATTAATTAAGACCAAGCCAAGTCTAACAAGCATCTTGCTAATTTAACCATTGCAACTGATATATACTAGAATGAGCACCTTGGCCTATCCATTCAAGAATGTCCACTTGGAAGTTGGAACCGAATATTTTGCCTTTTTCCTTTTGCCAAGTAATTAAGGATAACGGGACGAGTGGATGAAGGCCTTATAGGTGTAAGCCACAAGCCAACCTCAAAAAGAAAAAGAGTACTCTATTCAAGAATGTCCACTTGGAATTCAAGATCGTTAAACGTCTATATCATACCATTCACCAAGCAACAAATTGCCTAAGTTTGCGTAGTTTGATGACACTACACGGCTCAATTTGTGAAATTGTTTTGCAAAGCACCGACAAACTTTGAACAAGATTTTATCATACATCATTATAATCCTAGTTCAAAATATTGTATTATGAGATGGGAATAAGTTAACTTGATTCTGTTTATATTACTAATAGATTCCATTTAAAAAAGCCTTTTAAGTAGTTCCATAACTCATTGTCAAAGTAAAGTTATGTTACCTTTTAAGTTTGTCCTGATTCTGCAAATATAAAAGCCAACTAAGAGTGTGCCTGAAACTACAACAAGGGCAGCAACAACTGACACTGCAATCTTGATCTTAGGACCATGTTTTTCCTCTTCATAATTGAATTTGACACAACAACAGAAATATGGTTAGAATACAGCTAAAAGATATGAAAAGCCAAGGGAAGCATTAAACATAATAAATTTAAAAAGTTAAAACTGTAACAAAATGGTGAATTACATAGCTTAAGCTTAATTATTTAACTATTAACACTCTCCTTCACATGTGGGTCCAACACTTGAGATTTTTAACTTTTTAAATAGAAAATAGAGTGGAGGCAAGGTTCGAACTCAGTTTCATTGAGAAAATTTGCCATTTAACATGATTCTGAAACATTTCCGTTGGTAAGCACATTTTTTAAACTATTTTGTAAACTAGAGCTCTAGTGTTGACATATGTGACGTGGAACTCTATAGAGGCGGAGGAAGAAGAAGAAGAAGAAGAAGAAGTGTGGAGAACGGAAGAAAAGAGGAAGAAAAAGATTTGATAGATTTGGAGAATGGCTGGAACTCGACATGAATTTTTTCTTCCACATTAGATTACCACCACTTGCAACTTAAGTAGTTTTAGAGACTCAAATTTCACATTAAACTTGAGTTTTAGAGTCTCGAGATGCTAGTTTACTAAATAGTTTTACAAACTTGGCAACTAACTAAAACATTCTTGTAAAGTTGTGATTTACAATTATATTTTATGTTGGCTTTATTCTATAAGAAAAAGTGTTGTAATTGTAATAAATTTTTTTTTGTATTTTGTGGGATTTTATTGTATTGGGTTTAGTATTAAGTTAATGAAGAATCAAGCATGCAATGAAAATCAATGTAGTTTCACAATTAGCTCACGAGAAGCTCACAAGTAAAGGTACTCATAAAAAGGTCACATGTGAAGCACATGATTAGAAATTGAAGAGTCATGCCAGCCTATCATTTCGCGAGTACTTCGCGAGAAAGGCCATCTCGCTAAGTACTTGCAAAACTCTCTGTTTGGCCAAAATAAAGTGTGACTTTCCTACCTTTCACTCATACTATATATACCCTCACTAACTAGCAAATTATAAGGAATGTGTTGGCTTTATTCCGTGCCAAATTTGCTTATAATTTAGCAACTAGATACCTTGTATTTAGGTGGGATTTATGTAAGGGTAGTGTGTAAGAGAGTGCGAAGAAAATTCAAGATGTGTGCAATTTAAAGGTGTCTCGTGACTAGATCTCACGACTAGCTTGCGACTGGCAAGTCGCCAAAATGGCACACGTTTGAAGCATATAGGGGAGTTGAAGGGTCACAACAGCTGGAGCACTACAGGACAAAACTTCCAATTTGGCCAAGCAGTTAACTCGTGACTCAGACTCGTGACACGTTCCAGTCGTGAGGTTGAGTCACCAGAATGCCCTATTTGATGAAAACTGACTTTTCGCATTCCTCATACACACTACTATAAATACCTTTATACCCACGAAATATAAAGAACTTCTAGAGAGAATTTTGAGAGAGAAATCCTAGAGAAAAACAAGATTGACTCATCCATAATTTTCATCACTTGATTCTGTAAATTCATCTACTCTCACCCTCTTCATTGACATATCCTTGAGAGATATATTTGCCAAATTCTTATCTTGCCATACCCATATCAGTGAGAAGGTATTTTGGTGCTTAGGAAGCAGTTCAGAAAGGGTCCAATTCATTTGGTTAATGCAATGGGCTTATTATAGGATCCAGTAAGCTAAAGAAGATAAGGTTCAGCGTAACCCTATTCGAGCAAGAAGCTTAGAGAGCTTAGGTGCACTAGGTAGATTAGGCTTGAAGAGTCTTTTACTATTCATTATCCCAACTTCATTCTCTAGTGGATTATTGACCGCTTGGAAGGCGGCGGAGAAGTTTTTCACCGAGTACTTCAGTTTCCTCTTCGATAACACATTGTCGTGTTATCTTTGTGTTTGCATATCTCTTTTCTTTCTTTTTACCTTTTAACTACTGCTATGTTGGTTATTAATTATGGTTTAGAGTGTGTTACAATTTGGATATAGTTTATATTTCATATCGCACATATACTATTTGATTATAAGCTTAAGTTGGTATTTTGTAATTGGGAGTCTAAACATTCATTAGTGTTTTATACGCTTTGAAATTTCATCATGTTTCATCATTAGAAACATGTTTGGTTTATTGGTTATGTATTTTACACACCTTGCCCTACATGTGCATTTCTCGTACTTTGTTCATGCTATACACATAGCCACCTCTTGCACACACCTTTGTTGCCTTAGTCATGCCTAGGTCTATATCTTATTTTTTTCATCCTTAGTATGTCATGTTTACTTTATACTTTGTAGCATTTTGTTTTCATAATGTTTTGTTTTTTGTTTAAGTTTCATTTTCTCATTCATATTGTACCCCTCATGCATCTTTACTCTTGTTCATATCTTCTTTTCTTTTCCTCCTTCCTCTTGATTCATTTGTCTATTCATGACAAAAATGGAGAAAGTATACCGGACTGTATCGTCATTTCTATATGACTCTTGTGCACATCCGTAGGGAAGAAATTCTTAGGGGAGATGCATATACCAAGGGAGAGAAGACATAATTTCTTTTCAAGAAAACCATGCTTTGTTTGTTTTACTCTTTGTTTTTTTTTTTTTCTTTTTTTCTTGTTTTTTCTTTATGGTGCTTTAAGTTATGTTTTTTTATCTATGCTTTGTTGTTCTCATCGCGTCGTGTTTATATGTTAAACATACATACATCCTTATGCTATTGTGCTTTAATGATTGTATGTTCGAATGATCATTTGTTTTGCTATGTGATCATTGTAGTCATTTTCATATGACTATCATGTGTTTGATCAAGTTGCTCATATGTTTCACATCTTGTTTACTTGATCATTTTTTACTTGTTACATTATACTTGTCCTTTTATTACATACTTTACCTTAAAGGTCTAATGTGTTTTGTGCAAGTGTTTCAGGATACAGGTATTTTGTTCCAAGTTATCACAGGTTTTAGATTTAGGTGTGAGTTAGTTTTGCCATTATTCCCAACCTCACATTTAAATCTAGAGTCTGTTATAGGATATTTTTATCATGGAATAGCCAAATGGGGAGATTGTAAAGTTGTGATTTACAACTATGTTTTATGTTGGCTTTATTCCATGACAAAAAGTTTTGTAATTGCAATAAATTATTTTCTTGTATTTTGTGGGATTTTATTGTATTGAGTTTAATATTAAGTTGGTGAAGAATCAAGTATGCAATAAAGATCAGTACAGTTTCGAGATTAGCTTGTGAGAAGCTCGCGAGTAAAGGTATCCGCGAAAAGGCCACGTATGAAGCACATGATTAGAAGTTGAAAAGTCATGCCAGCCTGTCATTTCTTGAGTACTTTGTGAGAAAAGCCATCTTGCGAGGTACCTAAGAAACTCTTTGTTTGGCAAAAATAAAGTGTGACTTTCCTACTCTTCACTCATTCTATATATACATTCATTACTCACAAAATTGTAAGGAGGCTATTTCAGAAGAAAACCCTAGAAAGGTTTCTACAACACACTCACCTTTTAGAGAGAGCTACTTATCCTTTAGTGAGAAATCATTGTACTCTCTTTTCATTCCCTCTTCCATTGTTATATTTTGAGAAGAGATTTGTATCCAAACACAACTCACACTTATTCAGTGTGTAAAAAGTGTTTTGGAACTTAGGAAACATTTGGGATTTGTCAAAAAAAGCCAGTGAGGCTTGGCAGATGCAATTGGGTGGTACTGCAAGATCCGGATAACTAGTGAAGACAAGACTCCGAGAAATCCGTTGATAATAGGAGCTTGGAGGACTCAAATACATTGGGTAAATTAGGATTTGAGGGTTTTTTTGATATTCGTGTACTCTAACTTATTCACTAGTAGATTAATTTCGACTTGGACAGTCGCGGAGAGGTTTTTTGCCGAATTCTTCGATTTCCTCTTCAATAATATGTCTCGGTGTTATTTTGTATTTGCATCTATCCTCCCTACTCTTTAACCTTTACTTTTACTGCTCGTTGTGGTTGCTTATGGCTTAGAGTAGTGTTACCGATTTATTGCGCCTTATTTACTCTTATTCTGCACTTAGATAAGTTAGAGTAAAAGTAATTTAACCGTAATTTAAAATTGGAGGTCTGAACAAATTTTAGTGTATTCACACTAATTGAGCTTTCAATTTCAAAAATAATGTTAAATGCCAAAAAATATCTTAGTTTCTTTGATTCTAATATCCTAATAAATTACTTATTGTCTAAAAAGTTTAAGTTATTAAAACTAATAAAATTTAATAATTTAACTATTATTCTTTTTTTTTTTTCTTTTTTGAGAAAGACACAGGACTGAACACGCACACAGGGGAGTGGAAACCCGAGTTTAATATCACACAACTCACAGCATACAAAAACCGGTAACTCTTGAATGTTGTGTGAAGGCTTTAAATCCATTGGGAGACACATGTGAGACAAACCCACTTGATTGCTTTTTTTGAGAAAGACACAGGACAGAACACACACACAGAGAAGAGTGGAAACCTAGGTTTAATATCACACAACTCACAACATACAAAAGCTGGTAACTCTTGAATAGAAATAAAACAAACAAAATATTCTAACTAAACAAACAAAATAGAAACAGAATGCAAAGCATAATGGAAACAGTAATTTAAATCCAAAAGTAACCCCATACCTAGTAGCTCTGACGCCGACATTCTGATATATAGATCTTGCCCACCTGCCGGAAATTGTCTAATATCCATTAAATCACCAAACCAGATGGCGCAGCCACTACCTCCTCCGCTAATATTCGAGTTTGTATAAGCCATACAGGAGCAGTTTTTCAAGCATTTGACCCTGCATTCTTCAAGGCTCATACTTTTGTTCACCCAAGAATATGTAGTATCTGGCAATTTCAAGTCAACAAATTTAACAAACCCATCTGTATGGCAGCTCAATGGCGTATTGCGGACACAACCTTGAGACCATTCCATTAAGCTCCACAATTCTGGTGATTTAGGCTTGAATGCTTTTAGACATTGGCAGACCGGTGAAGCAGTAAGGACACAATTTCCATTGGCTCCACAAAGGCCATAATTGTCACAGTAGTCCCTAGGTCTCGATGAATAAACCCTCCAAACTTTCTCTGTTTCAATCCATGTATAGCGATCACGGGTATGGCTGGTTTGGTTCACAACTACTCTTGAGATTAGAGACTTATTTCTGAGGGTGTACATGAAGTAAACTTCATTCTCATTAGACACAAAGTTGTAATCATAAACTGGATTGGGGTTTAAATCTGGTGAACCACTGAACCTAAGGCCATTCCATGGACCAGCACGGTAGAACTTTTTGTTGCCTTTCCAAACATAAGCTTCAGGGTATGAATGAATTCCCATTTCTGATAGCCCATGAGTGAAATCTCCAGGAGATGGATCATCTGGTTTTTTCCATGCTGTAAAAAGGCGGTTAATACCTTTCTTTAAGTCCCAGCCGAACTTCATTCCTGGTAAAAAAGTATCAGTCGGATAGTCGAAGCTTTCCCACAAAGAGATTCTTAAATTTTCATCTTTCTCATCTGTTACAGTTAGTACAAGATTTCCAGAGTCTAAGAGCTGTAACAGTGGATTATTAGCTTGTCTTTGTGAACTTGTTGACCAAACAACAGCACTCTTATTGTGACTCATAAGCACAACACTGCCTCCACTACTATTTATCATCAACAAGCCAGAGGAGTCATTGATCGGGTATAGTCGATTTGCAACCCAAACAATAGTTTTAACTGGGATATTCTTGTACCATATTCCCAAGTAACGGTTGTTGGAACTACCAGGACTGAAGAAACCCAGTTCGAAGCTTCCATCTTTGGAAACTAAGGTGTTTGCTTCACTGATAAATTGGGATTGATTAATGCTATCTTGTGCAAAGGAAACTTTGGAGGATAAAAATAGTAAATAAGTAGGGATAAGAACAAAGGAAATAATGTCCATTGGTTTCTTGTTTAAGTCCACCATGCTCATCATCACTCACAACTTAAACTTATATGGACACCAAAAACAGCATAGGTCGTTAAATGAAGATGTGACCAAAGCTTAGCTCCACAGAAAAAGTAGATAGGGATTAGATGAAGATGTGACAACCTTTCCATGTTTAAATAAAGCATTATCAAATTGCCGTGGTCCACACGAAACATTAGGACGAAAATGTAATTTTACATTTTCGCCCTTATATTTTTAAGTGATTCACACATTGATTTTCAGATTTTATTTTTATTGTTTTTAGTCCATATCTTGAAAAAGGTTTTCCGTTATGGTCCCTACCATTACATTAAAGACGAAAAATGCACACGTGACAAACAATAGAATTAAAAATATTTTATTTTATTTTAAAATAAAATAAAATTTTAGTTATCAATAATTTTAAAATAAAAATATAAAAAATTTTAGTTAAAAATAATTGTTTCTTCATGTTCTTCCCCCAAGAATATGGTTGATCAGAAAATAAGAAATTCAAGATTTTCTTCTCTTTTATTTCATTTTCTTAGCATCCAAACAAGCAAAAACATATACAAAACCATGATCAAACTCAGATAAAATACAATCAACTAACCAAGCAAGGTAATAAAATACACCAAAACACAATTATGAGAAATCGGCAATCTCGATGACGTTGATTTGATCGCAGAGAGAGGGAGAGTGAGTGAGTGATTGAAAAAGACAGAAAATGATGTCATCGCACGCGGATCTAGACCGTCAGATCAAGCATCTGATGGAGTGCAAGCCATTGCATGAGGCAAAGGTGAAAACACTTTGCAATCAGGCGAGGGCGATTCTCGTCGAGGAGTGGAACGTACAGCCAGTGAAGTGTCCGGTGATAGTTTGCGATGATATCCACAGCCAGTTCTACGATCTTATCAAGCTCTTTCAGATAGGAGGAAATGCTCCCGATACCAATTATCTCTTTATGGGCAACTATGTAGGTCAGTATGAAACAGTTTTTAGCTTCTTCTTTTTTCCCAATTTTCCTTTGAATTTTGCTTTAGATGCGTTTAATTTATTTGGTTTTTTCTTTTTTCTTTTTTTTGAAAATTTGTTCTTTTTAGCTATTGAAATTTTGAGGAAGAAATGTCTTAGACCTGTTTATGGTTGAATATAAACATATATTTGTGTATAATTATTTGTTTTGTATATATATATATATATAAGTAATTAGATTTAAACCCAGATGGTCACTGTGGTTCTCTGAGATCTAATCTTCTCTCTCTAAACCCAAATAGTCATCGTGGTTTGATCTGGCTAGCTCATAATTGTGTTTTGGGTTTTGTTAGTTGATTGTGTTAGTATCTGAGTTTGATCATGGTTTTGTATATGTTTTTGCTTGTTTGGATACTAAGAAAATGAAATAAAAGAGAAGAAAATCTTGAATTTCTTATTTTTTTTGGGCAACCATGTTCTTAGGGGAAGAACATGAAAAAAAAAAAATTTAACTAAAATTTTTAATATTTTTATTTTAAAATTATTGATAACTAAAATTTTATTTTATTTTATAATAAAATAAAATAAGGGGATTTTTTGACCTAACCCACTATGGTGGGTCAAAAAAAATTTAACCCAACCCAACCCATTACATAAGTCCAACCCAACCCAACCCGGGTTGGGTTGGGTCGGGTTGAACCCATGGGTTAGAAATTTTTTTTTTATTACTATTATTATTAAATTGAGTAGAAAAAAATATATCACACTTGCCACCTGAATTGATAAACAAAATATACATTAATATATAAACTAATATTCCAACTTAGTTGTAAAAAAAGTATATTTAAGTATCCAACTGAGTTGATAAACAAAATATAAATGAACTAGTATCCTAATTCACTTATAAACAAAATATACATGAGTTCCTAACTCAGTTATAAACAAAATATATCTAATTTTTTTTTATTAATTATATAATATATTTAATATATATTAAAAGAACTATTAGGATTTTATATTATATATGATAGTAGGAATCGAGGAAGTGCTCTACAGCTGTTTTTATTTTTATTTTTATTAAATATATAATATATTTTAAACATATATTAAAATATGGGTGGGTCAGGTTGGGTTTGGCGGGTTTGTAATTTTATGACCTAACCCAACCTGACCCGCTATAAAAAAAAAAAAAAAAAAAATTTGTAACCTAACTCAACCCACCAAACCCTAAAAACTGACCCAGCCCAGCGGGTCGGGTTGGGTTTGGTGGGTTTTTTGCACACCCCTAGAATTATTAATAAAAAGTAGGAGAGAGACCATTAAAAAATAATTTTTAAGAATACCATTGTGCTACAGTAGCATCATATAAATAAGATGTTATTGTAGCACAATTGTAAATTTGTTTACATTTACAGTACCGAATAATGTATATGTAGGGACTGAGTTTGAGCACTTCTTCTACTAGATGAGTGGACTTAGACCCAATTAGCCCAATACAATGAATTTGTAGAGAATGGGTTGAAGAACTAAGCCTTATTGAGGGTTACAACAACTAAACATAGTTATGAGTAGACGAATAACCAAGGCGTGGACTAAAGTGTGAAAGTTGTCCTCGGCCCTCCTCTGAGGAGCTTGCTATTCTTATTATTTCTTCAGTGTCTAGTTACAAGGGTTTTGAAGACAATACAAATTGTTGCTGTGTTTTTGTTTCTCGCTCCCCCTTTTTCTTGGAGGATTCCTTATATTATATACCCTCTTCCGTTGATCTTGGCCCTCCATTTGTTTATCATGCAGGTCACTACTCGAGTGTTTGTCCTATCAGCCACCCTACCAAACTTCCTATGAGTTGCAGTAACCAAGGCAGCCTGTTCAGGGATCACTTCCTTATTAATGTTGTCAAGATGTTAGTTGTGGGAATTTAATGCAGAGGTGACAGCTTCTTCTTGAATTGCTCCTCCACCGTGCTCCCATGACTGACCCATTGTACCAGTCCTTTTCCTTGGAATGCTCTAGAAGGTTGCCTTTGATGGCATGCCAATCTTCCTTTTGTGATCTCGATTGGCCGAGGACAGGATCGTCTTCGGCGATATTTCAGGGTACTTTGGACTAGCTTCTTTCATCCTCGGCCATTTCTTCCTCCTCAGCGTAGGCCTTGGGCTTAGTATAAAGTGGGCTGCGGTCCGTAAAGGTGTCAATTCGGGTTAACGTGTCGGGTTCGTGTCGTGTCGAGGTAGGAGTATTCGACTAAATGGCTTAACCTTAACTCGACCCATTTAATAATCATGTCATGATCCTTCAACCCTAACCCGACTTGTTAATAAGGTGGGTTGACCTGACCCAATCTATTTGATATGCTTAATAAACGAGTTGTGTTGGGTTGACATGAATGTAACACACCCATTTCAACTTGCATAATATTAAATATAACATCCATTTAGAAATAAATTTTTTACATCCCAAAAAGTAGTGCATACACTTCAAGTTTTCAACCCATATTCAAAATAATATAGTTCAACAAAAATATAACATTCATCTAGAAAATAAGTTCTTTACACTCCAAAAGAAGTGCACACACTTCAAGCCAAATTCAAAATAACAAAGTTTAACAAAAATAAAATAACATAATTCAACAAAAATATAATATCCTAGGAACTCGCCAAATGCTAAGTATCAATATTGAAAGAATTTGAGCAAACAGTAAACTAATCATGACTATGACCACGATTATCATCCATAAATTCTTTGTTGATGTCCAAATTCATAACATCTTCCACAAACTCATCCAATTTCATTTGTACAAGTTCCATGCCAAAATATTTATATATATATATATATATATTATATATATTAGTAGTTCTAGGGTCTGTAAAGTTTCAATTTCTAATTATATCCCTTGTAAATTTTTGTAATTACTCACTTTTCTTTTTAAATTTAAAATATATATTAGATATAAAAGGTATTTGACAAATGTAAAATAAAATAAATGTTTATTTGTTATACAAGTTAAATAGATTGTGTTAAGTGAGTCATTTTGAGTTGACACAAATAAATTGATATGTCAAACGTGTCTATTGCGAGTTACGCGGGTTGACTTGTTTATGACACATTTCTTATCGTGTCGCTTTCAGGTCGATCCGTTTATGACCCAAACCCATTAAGGCCCAATCCTAACCCGAAAAAACCTGTGTCGGGTTCGTGTTATGTTCACGGGTTGGTCGAACATTGACACCCCTTGCGGTTGCCAAATTCTTTGATCCCACAGTATACTTTTGAACACTTTTATAATTTTAATGCTTAAATCTTCTAACATGTACCTTTTGCAAGATCCAATGTGAATGCTCAGGACAAAAATTCCTAACTCTTGAGTTTTGACCATGCCTGGGTCCTTTTCTAAAAGCATGCATTTTCCTTGGCAAGGAAGTAAAGTTTCATTTGAAGAAAAAATGCCAATAATTAATTTTTGTAGAAATCACATTTTCGTCCCTACATTTTTAGGTGATTTCTACTTTGGTCCATAGATTTTATTTTTACCGTTTTTAGTCCTTATCCTGAAAATGCTTCCCGTTTTGGTTCCTATTGTTACATTAGAGACGGAAAATGCACATGTGGCAAACGGCATAATTAAAAAAATATAAAATATTNAAAAAAAAAAAAAAAAAAACAAAAACAAAAAAAAAAAAAAAAAAAAAAAACAAAAAACAAAAAACAAAAAAAAACAAAAAGTAAAACAAACAAAGCAAGGTTTTCTTGAAAAGAAATTATGTCTTCTCCCCCTTGGTATATGCATCTTCCCTAAGAATTTCTCTTCCTATGAATGTGCACAAGAGTCATATAGAAATGACGATACACTTTGGTATACTCTCTAGTAAAACAAATAAGATGTGAAACATATGAGCAACTTGATTAAACACATGATAGTCATATGAAAATGACTACAATAATCACATAGCAAAGCAAATGATCATTTGAATATGCAATCATTAAAGTACAATAGCATAAGGATGTATGTATGTCCAACATATAAACATGATGCGATAAGAACAACAAAGCATAGATAAAAAATATAACTCAAAGCACCGAAAGAAAAAATAAGAAAACAAACAAAGCAAGATTTTCTTGAAAAGAAATTATGTCTTCTCTCCCTTGGTATATGCATCTCCCTTAAGAATTTCTCCTCTTACGAATGTGTACAAGAGTCATATAAAAATTGCGATACACTCCAATATACTATCTAATATACTCTCCCCCTTTTTGTTACAAATAGAAAAATGAATCAAGGGGAAGGAGGGAAAGAAAAGAAAAGAAAATATGAACAAGGGTAAAAATACATGAGGGTACAAGATGAATGAGAAAATGAAACTCAAACAAAAAACAAAACACTATGAAAACAAAATACTACAAAGCATAAAATAAATATGACATGCTAAGGATGAAGAAACAAGATATAGACCTAGACATGACTAGGGTAGCAAAGGTGTGTGCAAGAGATGGCTATGTGCAAAGCATGAGAAATGCACATGTGGGGCAAGATGTGTAAAATACACAACCAATAAACCAAACATGTTCCTAATGATGAAATGTGAAAAACCTCAAAGTTTGGTACTCATTAGAGTCCAAAAGAGTGAAAAAATACCATAAAGTCATTTTATCAAACACCTAGTATGCACACATGAACAACTAAGAATAGCAATGCATGAACATGGTAAAATCTGCCCTTAATACAAGTTACTTTTGCCACAAAGGGCCAACATCCAAAGCAAATAGATATTTAAAACAAAACCCAATCACTAAGATTGACAAAAATTAAACTTTCTAACCCCTATTTGAAAAAATCCCAACTATAAACATAAAACCCCCCAAAACATAATCTAATGATTAAAATTAATTAAAATTGTTAAAGATTACCTTAGAGATATTTATGGAATGTAAAATGATAGGCCAAAAACGTATTGACCACTTGTGATGGATTAATTGATTAATTACCCAAGTTTATTAATTAATCAAATTACTATGCAAAGTACGTGGTAGCACAAACAAATCAACAATAACTAAAGTATACAGCGGAAAATATATTGACACAGTGATTTGTTTACGAATGGGAAAAACTTACATAGCAAAGACTTCACCGGGTGATTTTAAGGTTACTAGTCCCGAAATTTTACTATTATCACAATAAGTGGTTACAAGTAAAAAGGAATTACAGTACCTTATTCCAACCTACCATTGAACTCTTACCTCAATACCCAATTGGACTTGCTTTGTAGTGACAATTTCTCTTTTTGATGCACGGCTCCCAAGTACGTGACTAACCAATTACGCAGATCCCAGTACGTGACTTCAATAACCAATTAGAGAAAGTTGTTGGCTACAAAGTTCTTCAGTTCATCCACACGATGAAGATCAAGAAGATGCTTAGTTACAAAACCCTACAGTGTACAAACACAACAACTTCTTCAGAATTTTTTTTTTTATCTATGCTTTGTTGTTCTCATTGCATCGTGTTTAAATGTTAGACATACATACATCCTTATGCTATTGTGCTTTAATGATTGCATGTTCGGATGATCATTTGCTTTGCTATGTGATTATTGTAGTCATTTTCATATGACTATCATGTGTTTGATCAAGTTGCTCATATATTTCACATCTTGTTTACTTGATCAATTTTTACTTGTTACATTATACTTGTCCTTTTATTACTTGTTTTACCTTGAGGGTCTAATCTGTTTTGTGCAAGTGTTTCAGGATACAATTATTTTGTTCCAAGTTCATCACAGGTTTTAGATTTAGGTGTGAGTTAGTTTTGCCATTGTTTCCAACCTCATGTTTAAGTCTAGAGTATGTTATATGGTGTTTTTGTCACGGAATAACCAAATGGGGTGTCAAGATACTTGGGTGTGCTAGCTTAGTAGTGTGTATGTTGTGCCTAACAACTGGCTCAATAGTGTGTGTGTGTGTGTGTGTGTGTGTGTGTGTGTGTGTGTGTGAGGTGCCTAACAGCTGGATTAGTAGAGTGTGTGTGTGACGTGCCTAACAGTGTGATGAGGTGTGCCTATTGTGGTGATGATGGGTGCGTGTACTGGTGCTATACAGAGGGCATGTGCAGTTAAGTGATCAGTTAGTGAGAGTTAGTTAAGGAACTGTTAGAGATAGTTACATTTGGGTAGTTACTAAGATTGTAATTGGTTGTAATTGTATATAAGCTCCAATTTTTGAATAATAAAGGACGCCTAGAATTACTCAGTTACTCTCCTTTTCTTGTTCTCCTTTTCTTGTTTTGACTCTGTTTGGAGGTGTTCCCCTTGAAGTGGCCAATATCTCTTCTTCCCCATTTCTCTATTCTTCTCAGTACTTCCTTCCATATTCTAGCTCTTAATAATTGGTATCAGCGCCCTCTTTCTTGCGACCATGACTAAAACCCGTTCTACAGCCTACATCAATGAGTCCATTGCATCCTTACATACTACCACAGACCACCATGCCCACTCTCTTCAAGAAATCACGAAGCAATTGAATGCCAATACCCAACAGTTGAATGCCATCAGCATTGCTTTGCAGAAGTTAATGGAGGCTGAAGAGAAGAGACAACAACCATCATCTCCTAAAACACCATCGTTCCCAGCTATGTCCTTGCCATTACAGAGTTTGGCTAAAAGTGTGAGACTTGAATTTCCAAGATTTAAAGGAGAAGATCCAGCAACTTGGGTATACAAGGCTAACCAGTATTTCAATTTCTATCACACCCCACTGAGTGAGAGGCTTTCAATGGCTTCTTTTCATATGGATGGTGAGGCTCTAGTATGGTTCCAAGATTGTGAAGCATCTGGGGTATTTGTGGCTTGGGAGAGTTTTGTGGAGGCTCTGTTAATTAGGTTTGGTTCGTCTGCTTATGAAGATCCTATGGAGGCTTTGACAAGGTTGAGACAGACCAGTAATGTGATTAATTACAAAGCCCAATTCAAAGCTCTCTCTAACAGAATTAGAGATTTGACTGTAAATCACAAATTGAGCTGTTTCCTTAGTGGCCTTAGAGATGAAATTAGATTGCCTGTAAAAATGTTTAATCCAAAATCTCTTAATGAGGCTTTTGGTTTGGCTAAGATTCAAGAGGAATATGTGATGAGTAGCAAAAAATTTCTAAAATCATCATCACTAGAAGTGACTAACTTCAATTCTTGGACCAAGACCTAATACTAGGCTGGATTCCAAGTTCAAGTTGCCCCTGCAGAAGTTATCACCAGCATAGATGGAAGAGAGAAGGAAGAAAGGACTCTGCTTTAATTGTAATGAGAAATTTCAACCTGGATACCATTGTAAGTCTGCTAAACTCTTTTTATTGGAAGGTCTTTGCCCCTTTCAAGGGCCTAGCTCTAGTGTACAATTGATAGAGCTTAATGAGGGTGATAGTGCATTGACTTATAATTCTAATATGCCTCATCTTGCATTTGTTGAGTCTGAACATAACATGCTTGAACTAGAGATTACATTATATGCCCTTTTAAGTAGCCCTTCGCCCGGTACCATGAGAATTAGGGGCACAATTAATAGTCATTGGGTTATTATTTTGATTGACACTAGCAACACTCATAACTTTCTTGATGCTGCCATTCTTTCCAAGTTACAACTACATTTGGACCTGAATGTTTCATTTGAGGTTAAGGTAGCTAATGGGGAAACAATCAAGACTAAGGATGTTTGTTTAGATGTTAAGGTGGTTATGCAAGGTCATGTCTTCTCTGTGGACTTGAATGTCTTACCCTTAGGAGACTGTGAGTTGGTCTTAGGAACTCAGTGGCTCAGATCTTTGGGTCTGATACAGTGGGATTTTTTGGAATTGTCAATGCAATTCATGCATCTTGGCAGACCTGTTACATTGTTTGGATTGCATCCTACTAATTCCACTCTCTAAGGTGATCACTTCTTTAGGACGCCTGTCACAAAGGGAATGTTTTTGTAGATAGTTTCTTTGGGTTCAGGAACTTCTCCATCTCAGCTAGATTGTGATCCTTTGATTGAGAAGTTGTTGGTGGAGTTTGCATCAGTTTTTGATACACCTACTAGATTGCCTCCTTTTAGAGGGCATGAACACCAAATCCTTTTAAAGGATAGTACTGCTCCAATCTGTCAAAGGCCTTATAGGTACCCACACTTTCAAAAAATTGAAATTGAGAAGATCATTGCTGACTTGTTGGAAGCTGGTTTTATTAGGCTTGGCCACAATCCATTATCTTCTTTAGTTTTGTTGGTAAGGAAGGCAGATGGCTCTTGGAGGATGTGCATTGATTACAGGGCTCTGAATCGAGCTACCATCAAGGATAAGTTCCCTATACCTGTAATTGATGAGTTATTGGATGAGCTTGCTGGTGCTACCATCTTCTCCAAGTTGGATTTGAGATCAGGGTACCATCAAATCCGTATGAAGAAGGAGGATATCTCTAAAACTGCCTTTAAGAACCATGATGGGCATTATGAGTTCTTGGTTATGTCATTTAGTTTAACTAATGCCCCATCTACCTCTCAGTCACTCATGAATGATGTTTTTAGGCCTTATTTGAGAAGGTTTGTACTAGTATTCTTTGATGACATTCTTGTTTTCAGTCCTACCTTGGAGTTTCACCTTCAACATCTTAGATTAGTTTTGGAGTTGTTGTAACATCATCAGTTGTATGCTAAGAAGAGTAAATGTGCATTTGGGTGCTTAGAAGTGGAATATCTTGGGCATATCATCTCTGGCTAAGGTGTGAGCACAGACCCAAGGAAGATTGCAGCAATGGAGGCTTAACCAATTCCTACTTCTGTCAAGGCTTTGAAGGGGGTTTTTGGGCTTGACTAGGTATTATAGGAAATTCATCAAGAACTGTGGACATATTGCTACCCCCCTGACTGCCTTGCTTTGAAAGAATGCCTTTACCTAGTTTGTTGAAGCTAAAACAGTTTTTAACCAACTCAAAGCAACTGTAAGTAAACCCCTTATCCTAGCTCTATCTGATTTAAATCAAACTTTCATTATTTAGTGTGATGCATCAGGTAGTGGTTTAGGGGCTGTTTTGATACAGAATCATATACCAATTGCTTTTCATAGTAAGGTTCTTAAGGGTAAAGCACTATAATTGTCTACCTATGAAAAAGAGTTATTGGCATTGGTCACAACTGAGCATAAATGGAGACCTTATCTATTATGTAGGCCCTTCATTATAAAAACTTACCAAAAAAGTTTGAAGTACATCCTAGAGCAGAGAATTGCTACTCCTGCCCAACAAAAATGGTTAACTAAATTGTTAAGGTATTTGCTTGTGGTGGAGTATAAGCAAGGGTGTGAGAACAAGGTAGCCGATGCCATGTCTAGGAGGTCAGGTGCTAGTTTTAAGGATTCAGTTGTTTCCAACACTGCTATGGTCTCTCCATGTTTGTGTTTAGTTTCTTTCACAAGTCCTTGGATTGAAGAGTTAAAGGCTATCCTCCACTGTGATGCAGCAGCTGCTACAGCAGCTACAATCTAATTCAACCGGTCCTAAGTTCTTTTCTTTGCACAATGGGTTGATTCTGTACAGAGGGAGGGTCTATTTGGATCCACAAAACAATTTGAAGTTCAAGGTGCTTCACTTGGTCCATGACAGTCCTTTAGGTGGCCATTCTGGTTTTCTCAAATCTTTCCATAGATTAAAACAAGATTTTTTTTTTTTTTGGTGGAGATGAAATCAGACTTAAAACTATATATCAGAGAGTGTGGGGTTTGTCAACAAATGAAGCATGAAACTTACAAGCCAGTTGGGTTGTTACAGCCTCTTCCCATTCCTCATAAGCCTTGGACTGCTGTTAGTATGGATTTTGTCAATGGCTTACCCCTTTCTCAAAGGTTGGACAAAGTAATGGTGATTGTGGATAGGCCTACTAAATATGTCCACTTCATTGGATTGTCTCATCCTTATTCTACTGCTAAGGTGGCTGCCTTGTTTACTCCAAATGTCTTCAAATTGCATGGTATGCCAACCTCTATTGTTTCTGATAGGGATCCAGTGTTCACTATTAAATTTTGGGCTGAGCTATTCAAATTACAAGGGTTTAAACTTGCTATGTCCTCAGCATATCATCCATAAATGGATGGCCAGACAAAAGTGGTGAATAAATGCTTAGAGTAGTACTTGAGATCTTTTTCTGTAGATAGACCTACTGAATGGTCTGATTGGCTTTACTTAGCTGAGTATTGGTTTAATACCAATTACCATTCAACTACCAAAGTAACTCCATATGAGGCTATGTATGGATTTCCCCCTCCTTGTTTGTTGGATTACATTCCTGGAACAACTCAAGTGGCAACTGTGGATTCTCTTCTTCAATCTAGGCAGCATATCTTGACCTTACTTAAACAAAATTTGGTAGAGGTCCAAGCTCGTATGAAGCAGCAATGTGACCTTCACAAGTCTGAGAGAGCTTTCAATGTTGGTGACTGGATCTATTTAAGGCTATAGCCTTACAAGCAGCAGTCAGTGGCTCATAGAGCTTCTCATAAGCTCTCTCCTAGGTTCTTTGGACCCTACCAGGTGTTGGAGAAAATTGGAGAGGTTGCCTATAGGTTGTCCTTACCAACTGATGCTGCCATACATCCAGTATTTCATGTTTCTTGCTTGAAAGCTAAGCTTGGACACAATCATGTGGTTGTTGCCTTGCTTCCATCAGTGAACTCTAATGGCATTCTTACACCTAAGCCTGTTGCTGTTCTCCAAACCCGGTCTCACAAGCTTAGGAATAGGCTTATCACTCAACACTTGATTCAGTGGCAGGGAGGAACTACAAATGATGCTACTTGGGAGGATTTGCTTGTCCTTCAACAGCAATTCCCTCATCTTGTGGGCAAGCTGTTTTAAGGAGGGAAGAGTTGTTAAGATACTTGGGTGTGCTGGCTTAGTAGTGTGCATGTTGTGCCTAACAGTTGGCTTGGTAGTGTGTGTGTGTGTGTGTGTGTGTGTGTGAGGTGCCCAACAACTGGATTAGTAGAGTGTGTGTGTGACGTGCCTAACAGTGTGATGAGGTGTGCCTATTGTGGTGATGATGGGTGCGTGTACTGGTGCTATACAAAGGGCATGTGCAGTTAAGTGATCAGTTAGTGAGAGTTAGTTAGGGAACTATTAGAGATAGTTACAGATAGTTACATTTGGGTAGTTACTGAGATTTTAATTGGTTGTAATTGTATATAAGCTCCAATTTTGGAATAATAAAGGAAGCCTAGAATTACTCAATTACTCTCCTTTACTTATTCTGACTCTATTTGGAGGTGGTTCCCTCGAAGTGACCAAATATCTCTTCTTCCCCATTTCTCTATTCTTCTCAGTACTTCCTTCCATATTCTAGCTCTTAATATGGGGAGATTGTGAAGTTGTGATTTATAACTATGTTTTATGTTGGCTTTATTCCATGACAAAAAGAGTTGTAATTGTAATAAATTATTTCCTAGTATTTTGTGGGATTTTATTATATTGGGTTTAGTATTAAGTTAGTGAAGAATCAAGCATGCAATGAAGATCAGTGCAGTTTCATGATTAGTTTGCGAGAAACTCACAAGTAAAGGTATTCGCGAAAAGGCCATGTGTGAAGCACATGATTAGAAGTTGAAAAGTCATGCCAACCTGTCATTTTGCGAATACTTTGTGAGAAAGACCATCTCGTGAGGTACCTGTGAAACTCTCTATTTGGCAAAAATAAAGTGTGACTTTCTTACACTTCTCTCATACTATATATACTCCCATTATCCACAAAATTGTAAAGAGGCTATTTCAGAAGAAAACCCTATAGAGATTTCTACAACACACCAACTTTTTGAGAAAGAGCTACTTATTCTTTAGTGAGAAATCATTGTGGTCTCTTCTCCTTCCTTTTCCCATTGTTATACTTTGAGAGGAGATTTGTACCCAAACACAACTCACACCTATTCAGAGTGTAGAGAGTGTTTTAAAGATTGGAATGCATTTGGAATTTGTCAAAAGAAGCCGGTGAGGCGAGACAAATGCAATTTCGCAATATTACAGGATTCAGATAAGTAGTGAAGATAAGACTCCAAGAAGTCCGTTGGTAGTAAGAGCTTACTTGGAGGGTCGTAGAGATGTTTTTTGCTGAGTTCTTCGATTTCCTCTTTAATAACACATCTCAATGTTATCTTATGTTTACATTTCTTTTCCCTACTCTTTAAACTTTACTTTTATTGCTCGTTGTAGTTATTTATGGCTTAAAGTAGTATTATCAGTTTATTGCGCTTCATTTACTCTTATTCCACATCTAGATAAGTTAGAATTAAAGCAATTTAGCCGTAATTTAAAATTGGGAGTCTAAACAAGTTTTAGTTTTTTCACACTAATTGGGCTTTCAATTTCAAAAATATCTCAGTCTCTTTGATTCTAATATCCTAATAAATTAATTATTGTCTAAAAAGTTTAAGTTATTAAAACTAATAAAATTTAATAATTTAACTATTATTCTAACAAAACAAACAAAATAGAAACTGAATGCAAAGCATGCTGGAAAAAGTAATTTAAAGCCAAAGTAACCCCACACCTAGTAGCTCTGAAGCCGACATTCTGATATATAGATCTTGCCCACCTGCCGGAATTTGTCTAATATCCATTAAATCGCCAAACCAGATGGCGCAGCCACTACCTCCTCCGCTGATATCCGAGTTTGTATAAGCCATACAGGTGCAGTTGTTCAAGCATTTGACCCTGCATTCATCAAGGCTCGTACTTATGTTCACCCAAGAATATGTAGTATCTGGCAATTTCAAGTCAACAAATTTAACAAACCCATCTGTATGGCAGCTCAATGGTTTATTGCGTACACAACCTTGAGACCACTCCATTAAGCTCCACAATTCTGGTGATTTAGGCTTGAATGCTTTTAGACATTGGCAGACCGGTGATGCAGTGAGGACACAATTTCCATTGGCTCCACAAAGGCCATAACTGTCACAGTAGTCCCTAGGTCTTAATGAATAAACCTTCCAAACTTTCTGTGCTTCAATCCATGTATAGCGATCACGGGTATGGGTGGTTTGGTTCACCACTGTTCTTGAGATTAGAGACTTATTTTTGAGGGTGTACGTGTAGTACACTTCATTCTCATTAGAGACAAAGTTGTAATTATAAACTGGATTGGGGTTTAAATCTGGTGAACCACTGAACCTAAGGCCATTCCATGGACCAGTACGGTAGAACTTTTTGTTGCCTTTCCAAATATAAGCTTCAGGATATGAATGAATTCCCATTTCTAATATCCCATAGGTGAAATCTCCAGGAGATGGATCATCTGGTTTCTTCCATGCTGTAAAAGACCAGTTAACGCCTTTCTTTAAGTCCCATCCCAGCTTCATTCCTGGTAAAAATGTATCAGTTGGATAGTCGAAACTTTCCCACAAGGTGATTCTTGAATTTTCGTCTTTCTCATCTGTTACTGTTAGTACAAGATTTCCAGTGTCTAGGAGCTTTAACACTGGATTCTTGGCTTGGTTTTGTGCTTTTGTAGACCAAACAACACCGTTATTCTGACTCATAACCACAACACTGCATGTACTATTGTTTATCATCAACAAGCCAGAGGAGTCATTGATCGGGTTGAGTCGATTTGCAACCCAAACAATGGTTTTAACTGGGATATTCTTGTACCATATTCCCAAGTAGTGATTGTTGGAACTACCAGAACTGAAAAAACCCAGTTCGAAGGTTCCATCTTGGGAAACTAAGGTGTTTTCTTCACTGATAAATTGGGATTGATTAATGCTATCTTGTGCAAAGGAAACTTTGGAGGATAAAAATAGTAAATAAGTGGGGATAAGAATAAAGGAAATAATGTCCATTGGTTTCTTGTTTAAGACCACCATGCTCATCACTCATACCTTAAAAAGTGTTTGGATATAGGTGGAGGACCATATTTCTCTTACCCTACATTCAGATTAGTTTCAATCTATAAAGCTGCTATTGCTTTTACTGTTCTTTTCCTACCTAACTTGCTTTTTTAAGTCTTTGCTCGCCACAAACTAACAAACAATAATTTTTTTTCTTCTTTCTTATTTATTTATTACTATTATTTTAAGTAGCGGTAACCACTTTTAGATTCAAGTTTGGACATGGGCGAGTCTTCTTTTCCTACCTGACTTGCTTTTTTAACGAGTCTTTGCCCGCAACAAACGAGCATAACAGTAACCAATAGTTAGATTCAAGTTTGTTTGTTGTTGGTGTTCGAGCATAACATTAGCTATAGTAACTGTGTATATTTACACGGTTATTGTAGTTCATCTATTTATTAATTTATTATTTGTTTCTTTTTCCTCACCTCACTCTCTCCTTTCAGTTTCTACTCTCACCTCTCTCTCCAGTCCCTCAGTCCCTCAATCTAGCCTTATCGACATGATCAATGCAAGAAGGAGAATCAGAACCACAACGAGCGATGACATCTCGACCTAAGCAATGACATCTCAACCCAGTGAGGCCAATCATGGAGGGCTAAGCTCGTTGCTTGGACAGTTCCAATGCCTCCTCCGGTGCCGTGGGGTTTTTGTGTGGGATCGAGGTCACAAACTCTAGCACCGCCGAGGATTGAGATGATGAGAGTCGTTGATGATGGGGTTTAGGGGTCTCGATTTTTTGTGGTGTTTGGATTTACTGTTTGGATTTTTTGTGGGGTTTGGATTTTTAGTTTGGATTTTCTGTGGGGTGATGGTGGTGTGATGGTGGTGGCTAGGTGGGTGTGGATTGATCTGAAGATGAATATTTTATTTGAATAAATGTGTATAATAAACAAACTGATATGGGTGTTTTGTAAAAATAAAAGTGTAAAATAGAAAATGTAGGTTTTAGATGTGTAAATTTAGAAAATTTTTGCACCCACTGATATGGATGCTCTAAAGAGGTATGTGAAGTAGTTAAAAAAGACAAAAACTAAGTGGTTGTTATGGAAACATTGATGTAATTGATTCAAACCCCCTCCCCCAAACCAATAGAAAGAGTCAAAAAGAGAAGGAAAGAAAATTATAAATATAATGATTGAAAGGGTGATATGTCATTTTAAACATCACATTTTTTTCATCTTTAAAGTTTGGGGGAGTTAAAAAATTTTCCCTAAAGTTTTAAAATTTTGGATCCATGCCGTAATATTATATATCGTTTGGATTTAAGTAATTTTATTTATACGTTATGATAAGGTGTCTGCTAAGTTCTACCTCAACTTAAAATGACATATATAGTTCTATAAATCTAAATTTTAAAATTTTAAGGTGTAAAATCTAAATGATTTGTAATGTTCGGAATTTGAATTCAAAATTTAAAACTTTAAGTAAAGGTGCAAGTTGTAATTTAATCTTTTCTTTTTTAATGGTTAGAAAAAAAAAAAAAAATATCACAATTATGTTTCGTGTATGATCCACACAGCTCATTCCGATGAAACTTTCTTGAAACCACTAATTGAACTCAATATCTTCTTTTGTAACATGCTTCTCATGTATTATAGCTAAAGAGGCTCTTCTCAAAGATTCTGTTGGGATATGGGTGGAGGACTATTTTTTGTACCATACATTATAAGTTCTAATAATCAACAATAAACCTGCTAACGTTTTCATAATTTTTTTTTTTTTTTTTTTTTTTTAAGTCTTCTTTTCCCACATGACTAACTTTTTTATCTTTAAAAAAAGACTTGCTTTTTAGTTTTTTAAGAAGACTTACTTTTTTAGGTCTTGTACTCGCTAGAAACGTGAAACGTGTTACCACTAGATAGATTCAAGTCTTGACGTTGTTGAGTCAATGAGTCTTCTTTCGCTACTTGACTTACCTTTTTAATAGGTCTTTGGTCGTTTCAAACGAGTAACCAATAGTTAGATAACTTAGAGCTTGTTTGGATGGAATGAATTTTGAGTGATATCACTTAATTTTCTGTTTTTATCATCTAAATTGTGTGGGTCCCACGGATGAGCATTTGTTTGGATGAGTTTTGGATCATTGTTTTTATCACATAATTCTTTGATTTTTGAGTGATGAGTTATGAAAATTGAAAACACATTTTAGGTGTTTTCAGTTTCTATAATTCTGTTTTCAATGGCATTTTCGTAATTAAACATACATTAAGGGACCCACTAGTCAAGTCAACTTTTTTCCTCACTGGGTTCGGTGATTTTTTTTTTTTTTTTCACTAGGTTCAGTGATTTTTTTTTTCTCACTAGGTTCGGTAATTTTTTTTTTTTCACCGGGTTTGATGAGTTTGATTTTTTTTTTTTTCCACTAGGTTCGGTGAGTTTGGATATTAGGGGTTGAAGGAAAAAAAAAAAAAAAGTAAAACCTGCGCCAAGTGATAGGTATTGGACCCATAAACAGTTGAAAAATATAGAGTGATGACAAGTGAGTGATGGTGCCAAATGGGTGGGGTGTATGGAGTTGGGGTATTTTAAGTGATGAGTGATGAGTGACAAAAATTGAGTGATGAATGATGAGTGACCATTTTTTTAACCAAACAAGCCCTTAGATTCAAGTTTTGACGTTGGCAGAGCCAGGGTGCTTTTTGTTGGGGTGGATATTGCACTCTCAATCTCTCGTCTTGCCAAAACGAGTAACCAATAGTTCTAATCATAATTATTGATTTGGACCTTCACAAGAATTGCTTTTTTTTTTTTTTAAGTTAGTTACAATATGCTAATTTTGTAGTTCGAATACTTTCCATCTTTTTCTTTTAAACTTCTAAGCACTTTGTGCATAGAAAGATGCCAATTAAAGCTCTTGGCTTCACAAGAACTTGGCATAAATGTATATTTAGTATTTAGAATGAATAATTCTAGTACATGTTGATTCTCCAAAAAAAAAAAAAACTCTAATACACTTTGCCACAACAATTCTACGTGGTAAACTGTGAGTGGTGGAGAATGAAGATTAATGATGAGTCTATATGATAGTAATAGACAACTGATCATAGTCTGTCATGTAAGACAATTGTAGCAAAGTGTGTGGTACTAGAATTATTCAATTAAAATTTCAATCTTGAACAATTATTAAAAAAGAAAATTCTTTTGCTAAATAAAACAACTAATTGATGTGTAACGGTATGGTTTGAATTGAGAAGATTAACCCATCCAAAAAGAAAAAGAAAAAAAAAAGAATTGAGTATATTAAAATTATCTGTTTCCCATTAGATTCTACTCTCTATACTATGTAGCCCATAATGCTGGCCCAAGAAACCCCAACATTTTGGGTTGTATACAAAAGTGTACCCAACTGATTACATAATCGGCTCATTAAGGCACGTGGGTCAGAAAAAAGCCCATAAACCCAATCCCATATATCTTTCCCCTTTCATAAAATTTTCCCACTAGTTTTCGTTGTCACTCTCAATCTCACTGCAAGAGAATTTAGAAGAAGAAGTCATTCAAGCTGGTAAGCTCTCCTTCTAAGATTAGATCTCAACCGTCGATATCACTGATTTTTCTCCCATTTTGTTCATAGATTTCGTTGATTTGTGCTACTCAGATGAGTTTTTCTTTGATTTTCCTGAATTTTCTCGGAAACCAAACGGTCTTTTATGCTATCCGGAAAGTTCCGTCCGCAATTTTTAGCTTCGTGATTTTATTTTTTAAACCACACCGAGTACTGTTTGTAGTATTAATATTGCAATTATTATTATTATATTGAAAATGTTGCAATTTTTTTTTTTTGGTGGACTTTGTGGATTATAATTCTATTTGATCCGGTTCAAAACTTCCGAGTCCGTTAGATTTTGACAAAATTGAGCGCTGTTTTTTAAAGCATTAGAGAGTGGACTTGGCATTGCAACAATTTTCTGCTTTATATGTAATGTTGTGACGATGATATTGATGATGATGATGCCTATAGTTGAAGAAGGTATTTCATTCATCTCTCACATTGTTACGGTCCCACTGCGAGGTTCACACATTGTGAGGGACAAATATCCGTTACGTGAGATAATTATTACTAATTTGCCATAATTGAGCTTTTTGTGCTCTTGGTATATGCATCATCATTCTCAAAGAGTGTGGATCCTATATAAGTAAGGCCCATCCACGCTGAGAAGGAATTATTGCTATAGTTGAGCTTTGTATGTGCGCTTGCACGTGTAAGAGTCGGTTGTATGATTTGGGTAATGATCAGTTGTTATTCATTTTTTTAAATCATGTTGTAATATTTATGAGGTTGACAAGAATGTTTTATTCCTTAGGTGCTAGATACAAGTACAGTGTTACTTTCCTGCCTTTTTCTGCTGGTCTCTGTGGGTTCTCATTTCTGATTAACCAAGATGATAAGAATTTTTACTTTATTATATATATTATAACTGTTTGTTTTTCTCACTTCTGAATGCTGTTGCTTAAAGGAGACAAAACTGAGGAAAGTAGACAATTTATCATATAGTACCAAGATTTAGACTTTCCACTCCATAATCCATATTAATACATATTTTATCACTCAGGAAATGATCTGCCCCTCTAGGCATAGACCGGAGATCAGGAGATGATTTTTTCTTTTGCAACAATACTATTTACCTTTAGGGTCACCTCTAAATCGGTCTGTTGAATATGAAAACTAGTCATTTACACCATTAAGTATTACTACAATGTCAATGTATCCCTTCTATCAGCATTCATTAGAATCTTTGATGTGAACACACCCAAAAACAATGTTGTTTTGAACAAAAAATAGAAAAACAGAGGAAAAAAAGTGATGTTTTTGGGCAGGTTTCATGATGAAAATGTGATGACCGACCATAACAGAAGGGGCTCATGGATATCATTATAGTAGTCAATGGTGTTAATTGCAAGTTTTGAAAGTCGAGGGACCAAAACTTAGAGGTTGTAAACTGCATTTTAGCCATAAATTTTCTATACTTATAACAGACCACCTTTCATGATAAGCATGCATCATTTAATGGCAACACAAACATGTATGAAGATTACAATTCTGTGGGTGGCATTGCAATTGAAAGCAATATTAGGCAGAATGGAGAACTACTACAAATGCAACATCCTGTAAACAGACTCAACTCATTCCAATTAGTGAATTATGGTATAAAAGAAATTTTAAATCTCATTCCAATTTTCATTCAAGACTGAATCTATTTGGGTGTTGATTCAATTCTTTTTTTTTTTTTTTTGCTCTTCCTATATTCGAAGTATATATCTGAATAGGATTTTGTTTGTTTCTTTGTGTCGTGTTTGATATTGCTTCTTAGTCACTTTCATTTGTGATATATGTTGTTCTTGCCGCATCCATGGTAAGCAAGTCCAGGAAAGGTGAGTTCTTTGCTTGTCACTTGCACTTTTTCTTTGAGTTTAGTAATAAAAAATCTTTGATTCCCTTGCTATCAATCTCAACAACCATCCACATGATCAACAGTCTTGCTATGATGCATCTAACAAAATTTATTGAATTTATTTTTGCCTTTTTTTTTTTTTGGAGGCTTTGAAGATTGCATGTTTCCTTGATGCTCGCTTTATTTCAAAGTCATGCTATTCTTTTCACCTCATTTCTATATTCAATTTTCATTTGTGTGTGTGTATGATATTAATAACCAAAAGATGGAATTCCAAAGTCTGCAATAGTCTATGATAGACAAGAAGCATACTAGACTACTAAAGAATTACAATCTCAAAGTTTTAAAAGATCAACAAATTCTACAAAAGATGAATGAAGACTAATTAGCAAACATGCAATCATACAAAGTTGACAGGAACAGAGATTTAAGACTTATCAAATAACCCAGAATATTAATTTACCCAAGGTATGTGATTCGAAATGAGCCAGGCATAACCAAGGTTCTGTTTAATATTCACATAAGTAATGGAGAGTGTTAATTTACTTAAGGCCTGTGGTCTGAAGGACCAGACATAACCAATGTTCTGTTTAACACTTAAACAAATAACCCAGAATATTAATTTACCCAAGGCATATGGTCCGATGAGCCAAGCATAACCAAGGTTCTGTTTAATATTCACATAAGTAATGGAGAGTGTTAATTTACTTAAGGCCTGTGGTCTAAGGGACCAGACATAACCAATGTTTTGTTTAACACTTAAACAAATAACCCAGAATATTAATTTACCCAAGGCATGTGCTCCGAGGAGTCAGGTATAAACAAGGTTCTGTTTAATATTCACATAAGTAATGGAGAGTGTTAATTTACTCAAGGCTTGTGGCCTGAAGGACTAGACATAACCAAGGTTTTGTTTAACACTTAAACAAATAACCCATAATATTAATTTACCCAAGGCATGTGGTCCGAGGAGCCAAGCATAACCAAAGTTCTGTTTAATATTCACATAAGAAACAACACATAATGCTAGAACGAAAAACATGGCAGAGCTACCTTTCATTAATAATAATACCTTCGCAGGTTATTTACATTCTAGGGGCGTGGTATAACTTTTTCGCCCAAGTCCTCTAGGAAGTATACCCCAAGGTTCTGTTTAACACTTAAACAAATAACCCAGAATATTAATTTACCCAAGACATGTGGTCTGAGGAGCCAGGCATAACCAAAGTTCTATTTAATATTCACATAAGAAACAACACATAATGCTAGAACAAAAAACATGGCAGAGCTGCGTTTCATTAATAATAATACATTCGTAGGTTAATTACATTCTAGGGGCATGGTACAACTTTTTCATCCAAGTCCTCTAGGAAGTATGCCCTTATATCAGTTACCGAGATGATACGGTATGGCCCTTTCTAGTTGGACCCTAACTTTCCCCATGCTGAGTTTTTTGCAATGCCCACAACCTTTCTCAATACCAAATCCCTCGAAACTAATGGCCTTAACTTCACGCTTGAGTCATACCCCTGTTTGAGCTTTTGCTAATAATATGCCAGTTGAACTATGCCATTTTTTCCTCCATTCCTCAATCAAGTCCAAACTTTTCTCCAACAAGCTATCATTGCTGTTTGAGGTGAACGAGCTTGTCCTCAGCGTTAGGAATCCAGACTCCAGAGGAATCACGACCTTAGCCCCATAGGTCATTGAAAAGGGTGTCTCCCTTATTAACCTACGACGGGTAGTCCGATATTTCTAAAGAACATGTGGCAGCTCTTCCACTCATATACCCTTTGCATCATCTAGCCTCTTCTTGAGTCCACTCACTATGACCTTATTGATAGGCTTAGCCTATCTATTTCCCTGTGGATAAGCAGGGGTGGAGTACCTATTCTTGATGCCTAAATCACAATAGTACCTCCTAAAAGCTCTACTATCAAACTGAAAACCATTGTCAGAGATGAGGGTGTAAGGGATCCTAAACTGAGTGACAATATTTTTTCAAACAAATCTCTTGGCATCCACATCTCTGATGTTGGCAAGGGACTTAGCTTCAACCCACTTGGTGAAGTAATCTATGCTGACCAACAACCACCTCCTATTTCCAGCTGCTTTAAGGAAGGGTCCCATAATGTTCAAGCCCCATTGGGCGAAAAGCCAAGGGATGGACTAAAGATTGAGGACACCCCCTAGCTGATGAATATTTGGGGCGTACCTCTAGCATTGGTTACACTTCTTCACGTATTCTTACTCGTCCCTTTGCATATTCGGCCACCAATACCCTTGTGTAAGGGCCCTATGAGATAGTGACTTGCCCCCTATATTATTTCCACAAATCCCTTCTATAGCTCCTCTAAGAGTGGGTCCACTATCTCAGGATGAATGCATAGCGAATACGGCCCAGAAAAAGAGCGCTTGTATAATTTTTTATCCTCAGACAGCTAGAACCGGGGGGCTTTTTTTTGCACCTTATCAGCCTCGGCCTTCTCCTCAGGCAAAATGTCATCCTTAAGGAACAACACAATAGGATCTATCCAGCTAGGCCTTACCTTGATTTGTTGAATCTGAGTCTTCTCTCTCTTCGTCTCAATAGGCGTATGTAAATCCTCCACCAGGACAACCCGAGGTAAGCTTTGTACCGAGGAGGTTGCGAGAGTAGCAAGAGAGTCAACATGCATATTTTTGCTCCTTAGGTTTTGTTGTAGGGAGAAAGATTCGAAACTTGATTGTAGGTGCTTAACTCGACTCAAACAATCCTGCATTCTCACGTCCCTTGCTTCTAGCTCTCCCTTTACTTAGCCTACAACCAACCTCAAATTCAAAAATATCTCCACCGTTCTTCCCCCCATTTTTTGAACCATAGACATTCCTACCAACAGAGCCTCGTACTCAGCCTCGTTGTTCGTGGCCGAGAAGCCCAATCTCAAGGATTTCTCAATAATGATCCTTTAGGGGATTCCACAACTAGCCCTACCCCTGATCCCCTTTGATATGCTGCGCTATCAACGTGCACCTTCCAAGATAGAGGTTTTTGGAAAGAGATCACCCCAACTGATTTTCTATCCATGCCCGGCCTCTCAGCATTCTCTTCTAGCGAAGACTCAGCAAACTCGGCCACCAGATTTGCAAGGACTTGGCCCTTTATAGAAGTGTAAGGGATATATTTAATATCAAAAGCTCCCAAGATCGTCCCCCATTTTGTGACCCTCCCTGTGTAATCAGCCTTCTGAAGCAGTGATCGAAGAGGGAGTTAGGTTAGAACCACAATGGTGTGAGTTTGGAAGTAATATGGGAGCTTCTGTGTAGCATGTACTACTGCCAAGATGGCCTTCTCCAATGGTAAATAGCGGACCTTTGCCTCATTTAGTGATTTACTCACATAATAAACTGGTCTCTACATCCCATCATCAACCCATATTAGTACCAGACTCACCGCATGTGTAGCTACAGCAATGTAGGCAAACAGAATCTCCTCTTCCTCAAGTTTGGACATAATAGGTGGCCGAGAAATATATTCCTTCAACTGTCAAAAGGCCAAGGAAAATTTCTCTGTCCATTCAAATCCTTTCCACTTATGCAACAACTGGAAGAAAGGCCTGCATCTGTCCACTGATCGAGAAATGAATCAATTCAAGGCGGCAGCCATTCCTGTCAACTTCTGGACCTCTTTGGGATTCTGAGGAGGCTGTAGGTTGTTAATCACCCTAATCTAATTAGGGTCAACTTCAATTTCACAGTGGGTAACCATATAACCCAACAACTTGCCAGAGCCTACACCAGAAGAACACTTAGCGGCATTAAGGTGCAATTTGTGCTTTCTCAATATTTCAAAGATATTCCCGAGGTCATATATTTGCTCAGACTCTACTTTGCTCTTTACCACGATGTCGTCTATGTACACCTCAATATTCTTGCCTAACTAAGGTTCAAACATTCTGGTTATCATCCTCTAGTAGATAGACTCTGCGTTTTTCAACCCAAATGGCATACTTTGTAGTGGTCGTTCCTCGTAGGCATAAGGAAAACAGTCTTTTCCTGATCGTCCAGAGCTAAAGGTATCTAGTAGTAGCCTTGGAAGGCATCCAAAAAGCTCATCCAATGATGGTCTGCCATTGCATCCAACAATTGATCTATCCGAGGCAGGGGGAAAGGGTCTTTTAGGCAAGCTTTATTCAAATTCGTAAATTCTACACATACTCACCACTTTCTAGTCTTCTTTTTCAGCACCACTGTGTTGGCTAGCCACTCAGGGTAAAATACCTCCTTTATAGCCCTTGTCTACTTAAGCTTAAGCACTTCTGCCTTGACAGTGTCGGAATGTTCCCTAGATGAGCGACGAGCCGATTGCTTTTTGGGGACGGTAGATGGATTGACATTTAAACAACGGCAAATGAAATTTGGATCCACTCCGGGAGCCTCGTAGGTGTTCCACGCGAATACATCAATATTCTTTTTGAGAAAATCTTTCAGCTCTTGCCTCTCCCGAGGGGGCAGCTGAGCCTCGACCCGAAAGAACTTCTCTTCATTGTTGCCAATAACAACTCTTTCCAACTGCTCGCACTCTGCTCCTCCTACCTCTACCTCCGTGGATAGTGCAGACGCCTTTGATTGCTATAAGTCCCGCTTAGCAAGGGCCGAGGACTCACCTCCAGCCTGATGTCTAATCGCAGCTACCATGCACTGCCTGACCATAAATTGACTCCCCACCAGCTCCTCAACCCGATCCCCAGACGGATACTTTACTTTCAAGTGCAGGGTGGAAGGTACGGCTCCCATGGCGTAAAGCCAAGGCCTTGCCACAATAGCAGTGAAGGGAGAGTAGGCGTCTATCACGATGAAGTTCACCTCCATGATCTCTATCCCTGTCTGAACAGGTAGTCGGATTTGTCCTCTTGGAAAGACAAACTTCTCGTCGAACCCTATTAGGGGGGAATCATAGCAAGTTAGGTCTTCAGACCTCAGCTTCAGCCCCAAATAGGTCAGGGTACATTATCTTGGCACCGCTGCCTTAATCTACCAATACTATTTTCACGCCGTACCCACTTATCCTGAGGGTGACCACCAAGGCATCATCATGTGGCTGTAAGGTTCCAACCTTATCTTCATCCGAAAAGCTCAAAGTCGGCCGAACCTCCACTCTACTCCTCTTCGGATTGGGGGACGAGCCCTCAGCAGGTGGCCGAGCCACAGACATCACCTTGGATGGCTAAGAACTAGTCCTTCCCGGAGCAACAAGAATGACGCTGATTATACCCAGAGGCAGTCTTGTAGAAGCGTCTCTCTAAGCCCTCGACCTAGCCTAGCCACCCTATCCGTTGGGCTGATAAAGGAATTACTTTAACTTCCCAATTTTAACCAACTACTCCAAGTAACGCCACAATGTCCTACAATCTTCAGTGGTGTGCCCTCGTTCCTGGTGGTTTTGGCAGTGAAGACTTTGGTTGCGTCTCGTGGGGTCTCCTCCCAACTTGTTTGGCCATTGAAAGTATGGCTTATTCTTAATTTTCTCCAAGATTTGGTGTACTAGCACTCGGAACATAGTACTGACCACCTGAGCAATAGCAAATCCAGAATGCCCCGTAAAATCTCTCCAAGGTCGGTTGTTATTGTACTTATTTGACCTAAAATCCATTCTATCCTATGGGACCACTTTAGCTTTCCCCTTTCCCTATTGTTGGTCCTCCTTAACCCGCTTATACTCATTAATAC
This sequence comes from Quercus suber, assembly GCF_002906115.3. Classification (NCBI taxonomy): domain Eukaryota; kingdom Viridiplantae; phylum Streptophyta; class Magnoliopsida; order Fagales; family Fagaceae; genus Quercus; species Quercus suber. Next base: position 71,928 of record NW_027070094.1, read on the forward strand.
GGTCTATGAGCTAACGCACACTCCTAACTGGCTTCCTAGTCAAAAACTTTCTCAAATCATGCTCGGTGAGCAAGCCGACCTTGAAAGTCCTTATAGCCACGTCATCAAAGTTCCCATCTATCTTATTGAATATCTCCCAGTACCTGTCAAAATACATTTTCAAGGTCTCCCCCTCTCGCATGGTCATAGATAGTAGGGAATCCAAAGGTCAAGGAACCCTATTGTAAGTCACAAAACGAGCCCCAAACGCCCTAATAAGCTCCTTGAAGGAGCTAATAAAACCTTCTTTCAGGCCGTCGAACCATATCATCGCCACGGGCCCCAAACTAGATGGGAACACTTTGCACATCAAGGCTTCATTCCGGGAGTGAACGGCCATTCTCTGGTTGAAGTGGCTGACGTGCTCCATAGGGTCTGTTCTGCCATTATACATGGTGAATGTTAGCTGAGTGAAATGTCGAGGAAGCTCTCCCTCTTCAATTCTACGCGTAAATGGTGACTTAGAGATCTGGTTAAGAGCCTTGCTCATGGCATCAATGCCCAGACCTCTGCGAGATGGGCTCTTACTCCTCCGCTGGTAATGACAGTCCTCATCGTACAAAAATGACTTACTGGGAGGAGTCTTGGACCTGGGCCTATAGCTACCATCTCTATCGCCGCCAGAAGAAGGGTCAAAATCTAAGGGAGTCCTTCTCCGTCGTTGGTGGTGTAGCCTTCTGCGAAGATGGTCAATCTCCAACTATAGGGCTTTAGTACTTTTTTCATGAGAGACGTGACTCTTGCCTCGAGACTGGCTCCTGCTAGTTTGTGTCGTGTGCACGCTAACCTCACAGTCCCTTCTTCATTCAAGGTTGAGAAAATGGTCGCGATATGGGGAACCCACAGACTCTTCCCGATTAGGCCTTAAACCTACCATGGCTGAACGTTGGTCCCACCAAAGCTCAAGCTATCCCCACAAACGATGCCAATTGTAAGGGCGTATTTTGGTTCCTAAACCCTAAAGATGAATGGATTAAGACCCAAAGAGCCCAATACAATGAATTTATAGAGAGTGGGCTTAAAGGCTAGGCTTTAATGGATCCAAGGACACGTATAGTGAACCAAGAGAGTAAGAAGGTAAAGAAGAACAAGCTTTATGAAAAAGAAAACTTTCCTCGGCAAAGTCCGAGGAGAACGATCTTATGATATATTTCTTTTAGATTTGGATATTATTACAGTTCTTGTTACTACAGTGTTTTTTCTATAGATTTCCCCATCCTTGTCCCTGGAGGATCTCTTACATTATATAACCCCCTTTAGATGATCTTGGCCCTCCATTTGTTAATCATCTAGTCCACTACTTGAGTGCTTGTCCCATCAGATGCCTTCCCAAACCCCTTGTGAGTTGCGGCAGTCAATGCAGCATTGTTCAGGAGTCTTCTCCACATAAATGCAGCCAGAAGGTTTAGTGGGATGCATTAAATGTGGTGGTAACCACTATCCCTTCAGTTATGTCAGTGTTAACCCCCTCCCTAAAACTCTCTCTTCACTATGGACTTCCCTAGTGACGTGCTATTGACATGGTCTTACTGTTCGTGGGCGTGGCCTCCTTAGCATGATAATGGCCCCTCTTGGCCATGGGTATGACACGTGGCACAATTACCTTATTCGAATTCCTGTACCCCACATGTATCACCTTTAAAGGATGCCAACAATATTGATCTTATGGGAAAAGTTACATAAAATATTGAGAAAAAAATGTTTTATATTACAATCTACTAATTTTTTTTAAAATATTTAAACCTTTTTATTTTTCATATCACTAACGTGTTTTACAACTACCACGTGTGTTAACCCACGTCTTAATATTCTTAAGTTGTTTTGGCAAAAAAAATGCAAAAGAGGAGTTCATGTAAAGTTTTTTGCAAAATAAAATATCTATTTTGTAAGGCCACCAAACTTGATAATTTGCAAATGATGGAACCACTCTCAACAATATTTCCATAGTTATATTGTTCCAGCTAAAACAATTGTGTATACTTTTAGTCTTCAAAAAACACACATCTACAAGTGGTCAAACGTTCATCTTGAGTAGTTTTAACTTTTCATATAATTTTACCTTTACATATTCATCTATTTTAATTTAGATTTTTTTTTAAAAAAAAAAACTTTAATTTAGATATTTATAAGTAAACAATGAAATAATGATTCATGAATAATAATAAAAAAATTATCTATTCATATTTTTCTTGTGCAGTTGTAACTTTACATATAATTTTGCATTTATATATTCATTTACTTTAATTTAGATGTTTATAACTTAATAATGAAATCTATAAATAAGGAAATTAAAACAATCATATTTCTACAATTCAAAAAGTCAAAATTTCTTTTTTCAAAAAAGGCCTTTTACATTTCCGTGAAATTATTTTTAAAATTTTTTTATAAAACATTTGACATACCACTAACCTAACCACTTCATACATTAAAAAAAATTTAAGGCTTATTATTACTTCCGTTAATATATTATGGATATCTTAATTGATTGATATCAAACTAGAAAAATGACTTTCATATTTTCTTGAAAATTCAAAATTCAAAATTCAAAAAAAAAAAAAAAAAAAAACCCTTTGACATACCATTAACGTAACTATACAACAATTTTACAACATTTTTACAACAAATCACAGGTGGTTAGTTGTTATTGATTCAAATTTGAAACTAATACTAAGATTACTTTTTTGCCCCAATAATAACAACCAGTAACAACCTGCCACTTAGGATTTGTTGTAAAAATGTTGTAAAATTATTATAAATATATCATTTCTCATAAATAAAATAGAGATTGCTATACAAAGAACATTGAAAACTTTATAGTGCAATAAAATCAACAATTAAATATAATTAGCTGTGAACCCGCACATTGAGCGTGATGATTATTTTTATGGTGGTTTTATTAAATTTTTTTTACAATTTAAACTAATTTAATAAAGAGTAATGTATTTCATAATCATATTTTTATTAATTATAGGAACAATCATAAATTTAATAAAGGAACAATCATAAATCGTAAATATAAATTTTATGTTACCGAAATGAAAACAATACAATTTTTCTCAGAAATTCAAAAGGCAAGTTAATGAAAATTTTCATTTTTTTTAATAAAATTTAGTTATAAAATTTTGTGAACCATTAAAAAATATATAAATTTCGAAAATTATTCTTTTAGTTTAAAACAAACTTTCTTAAACTGTATTTTTTTTTTTTTTTGCCTACAAACCAAAACACCAAAAAACGTAACTAAAAAAAAATTATAAAACTTAACAATGATTAATTGGACCAATTTGGAAAACAATTTTTTGTTGATAATCTATTAAGGTTATTTTCTTTGCAAAAATTGTAATTTCGTCCACCCAAAACATATTATCAAATAAAAAATTATTAGCAAAATCTAAGAATTAAATTACTATATATGCATTGTTATAAAATAATAATAATAATAACTAAAATAAAATTGCAAAAGCTAAAATATGTTACTGTGGGGCCCGTAGGCCTGATAGCCTCGGCCCATCATATAGCAGGCCCAAGGCCCATGCCGAGGAGCACAAGCTATTTCTGAGAGAGAGGGGGAGAGCCTATTTTCCTAAATCCACGCCGAGGATACCTTGTCCTCGGCCTGACAAAGGTGATTTTGGGGAGAGGCTAACCCCAAAGTAAGCTGTTACTCTCGCATTTAATGTACTCAACTAACCCTCCTGGCTGCATTAATGGGGAGGTATCTGTTATCCTTCGAATATAATCTAAATACCGCAGTATGGCTTAATTCTAAGTAACGCTCTAGTTTTTATCTAGACGGTTATCTTCTCTACGGGTTCGAGTCCGAGGACCATGCAACACACTGGTTATGCCCAGTACTTCTATTTTTGTAAATGTTAGATATAATCGGTGTGTGTAGTTTTACCATAGGCTTGAGTCCGAGGACCATGCAATACCTTGGTTCTGTCTACCACTTTATTTTTCCTGTAAGCATCTAGTTTCACCATAGGTTTGGTCCGAGGACCATACAATACCTTGGTTCTGTCTAGTACTTAGGTATAATGTGTGTGTAGTTTTACCATAGGCTTGAGTCCGAGGACCATGCAATACCTTGGTTCTGTCTACCACTTCAATTTTTTGTAAGTATTAGATATATCGGTGTGTGTAGTTTTACCATAGGCTTGAGTCCGAGGACCATGCAATACCTTGGTTCTGTCTACCACTTCTATTTTTCCTGTAAGCACCTAGTTTCACCATAGGTTTGGGTCCGAGGACCATACAATACCTTGGTTCTGTCTAGTACCCAGGTATAATGGTGTGTGTAGTTTTACCATGGCTTGAGTCCGAGGACCATGCAATACCTTGGTTCTGTCTACCACTTCAATTTTTTGTAAATATTAGATATAATCGGTGTGTGTAGTTTTACCATAGGCTTGAGTCTGAGGACCATGCAATACCTTGGTTCTGTCTACCACTTCTATTTTTCCTGTAAGCACCTAGTTTCACCATAGGTTTGGGTCAGGACCATACAATACCTTGGTTCTGTCTAGTACCCAGGTATAATATGGTGTGTGTAGTTTTACCATAGGCTTGAGTCCGAGGACCATGCAATACCTTGGTTCTGTCTACCACTTCTATTTTTCCTGTAAGCATCTAGTTTCACCATAGGTTTGGGTCCGAGGACCATACAATACCTTGGTTCTGTCTAGTACTTAGGTATAATGGTGTGTGTAGTTTTACCATAGGCTTGAGTCCGAGGACCATGCAATACCTTGGTTCTGTCTACCACTTCAATTTTTTGTAAGTATTAGATATAATCGGTGTGTGTAGTTTTACCATAGGCTTGAGTCCGAGGACCATGCAATACCTTGGTTCTGTCTACCACTTCTATTTTTCCTGTAAGCACCTAGTTTCACCATAGGTTTGGGTCCGAGGACCATACAATACCTTGGTTCTGTCTAGTACCCAGGTATAATGGTGTGTGTAGTTTTACCATGGCTTGAGTCCGAGGACCATGCAATACCTTGGTTCTGTCTACCACTTCAATTTTTGTAAATATTAGATATAATCGGTGTGTGTAGTTTTACCATAGGCTTGAGTCCGAGGACCATGCAATACCTTGGTTCTGTCTACCACTTCTATTTTTCCTGTAAGCACCTAGTTTCACCATAGGTTTGGGTCCGAGGACCATACAATACCTTGGTTCTGTCTAGTACCCAGGTATAATGGTGTGTGTAGTTTTACCATAGGCTTGAGTCCGAGGACCATGCAATACCTTGGTTCTGTCTACCACTTATATTTTTCCTGTAAGCATCTAGTTTCACCATAGGTTTGGGTCCGAGGACCATACAATACCTTGGTTCTGTCTAGTACTTAGGTATAATGGTGTGTGTAGTTTTACCATAGGCTTGAGTCCGAGGACCATGCAATACCTTGGTTCTGTCTACCACTTCAATTTTTTGTAAGTATTAGATATAATCGGTGTGTGTAGTTTTACCATAGGCTTGAGTCCGAGGACCATGCAATACCTTGGTTCTGTCTACCACTTCTATTTTTCCTGTAAGCACCTAGTTTCACCATAGGTTTGGGTCCGAGGACCATACAATACCTTGGTTCTGTCTAGTACCCAGGTATAATGGTGTGTGTAGTTTTACCATGGCTTGAGTCCGAGGACCATGCAATACCTTGGTTCTGTCTACCACTTCAAATTTTGTAAGTATTAGATATAATCGGTGTGTGTAGTTTTACCATAGGCTTGAGTCCGAGGACCATGCAATACCTTGGTTCTGTCTACCACTTCTATTTTTCCTGTAAGCACCTAGTTTCACCATAGGTTTGGGTCCGAGGACCATACAATACCTTGGTTCTGTCTAGTACCCATGTATAATGGTGTGTGTAGTTTTACCATAGGCTTGAGTCCGAGGACCATGCAATACCTTGGTTCTGTCTACCACTTCAATTTTTTGTAAGTATTAGATATAATCGGTGTGTGTAGTTTTACCATAGGCTTGAGTTCGAGGACCATGCAATACCTTGGTTCTGTCTACCACTTCTATTTTTCCTGTAAGCACCTAGTTTCAGTATAGGTTTGGGTCCGAGGACCATACAATACCTTGGTTCTGTCTAGTACCCATGTATAATGGTGTGTGTAGTTTTACCATAGGCTTGAGTCCGAGGACCATGCAATACCTTGGTTCTGTCTACCACTTCAATTTTTCCTGTAAATAGGGGTTTGCCCTCAGATCGCTTTACTGGAGATGATTACTCTTTGCGTCAGATTATGATCTTTACACGTGGCATTGATATCACCTCTAACTTGAGGCCCCATCTTTTTATTTAAGAAGCGCCCCTGTCTGTTCGTGTTCCGCGCTCAACGCTCCGATGCGCGAAACGCGCCTTCATTAATGCCCTCGTAAATTGACACGAGTCCAACCGTCCGTGGCCTCCTTGGAAATTGGGGACTTCATTACTGATCCAGCTGATAATACCCTTTTCAAATTCTGCATGAATTAATTCTCACCAAACTCCCATCCCCTATATAAAGTAAGGAGATGGTTACTCCACAACCCATGAACCTCTCAACACAAACAGAACAAAACACCTTCTTCCAACTTCACATGCCCTTTTAACAACCCCGCCGGAATTGTCGCCGGGACTGACAAAAACCGGTATGGCCGCAGCCCCCACTGGGCTTTCGGTGCGGCAGAGTCTAGGCGTAATCCTGATGGTGCCCTTCGAGGTATCCTAGAGGGATGTTGCTAGAGAACCTAACGTCTTTCCTCGGAGCACACCCCCGACGAGGAAAGCGTGCGAACTCACTTCATGGGCGGTGCTCGAGTGTTGCCGTCTCCAATGGCCAACACTCGAGAGGAATGGAGAGAATCGAGGGAACATCATGGAGGAGGGTACCCCGAGCCCCTGCGTCTGCTCCTCTCTTTGTTCCAGCTCTGCCTAGCCGAGGAAGGAGTGGTTGGGGGCCTGAGGGCATGATTGTCCTTCACCTCCTCCACCGTGTGTCAAGCTCTCCCATTCTCTTGGTGCCAAATAAAAGCACGAGTTGACACTTCCCTCCGGCTAGTTTTCTCTTGGGGCGGCTCCACCTGGGCCTCTGATTGTAGGAGTAGCTAGGAATAGCAGGTGGCTATTAGCTTGTAAATTAACTTGTAAAACAGGCCTACCTGAGCCTTTGATTGTAATATGTAATTTTTCTATGTATGAATTAATAATATCAAGATCTTTCGTTGTTTTTTTTTTTTTTTTTTTGCTGTAAAATGAATACTTAGAACTTAGAACTCTTATTATTTTTTCAATCTACTATAAAACAAATACTTAGAACTTAGAACACTTAACTTTTTCAATCTACTGTAAAACAAATACTTAGAACTTAGAACACTTACCTGGTGCGCCGGCCAGCACCCTAATCCTTCCCACAGACGGCGCCAATTGTAGGGGCTCAATTTGAATTGAGTGTTGGGTTTTCAGCCCAATAAGCCCAAACAATAAATTTATAGAGATTGGGTTGACAGGCTTAGGTGCTGGCCGTCGATCACCATGCACAAACTTTTCTTATAAAAAATGCTAAGTGTTTCCTTACGAATGGGGGAATGCTCCTCGGCCTGTGGCCGAGGTGGCCTCAATGTTCTCTCTTTTTCTCCCCCCCCCTTTTTTGCTTTACTAGCTTTTCTTTATAGTTTTCATCTTCCTATCTCTTGCTTCCATCTGTTGATCGTCTATTCGCCTTTCTTCTGGTTGTCCGTCCATCAGAGGCTTTATCGGTACTCAAGTGGCTCACTCTAACCAACGTTATCCTGCCAAGGGTTAACCTCCCCATTAATGCAGCCAGGAGGGTTAGTTGAGT
>NW_027070094.1:84270-146101 GCF_002906115.3 Quercus suber
GGGCGTTTAGGGGACTTACGTGTTGACCAAGAAGTGTGAATTTGTCGTAGAGTTTGAAATTTATTACCAAATATCCAAGACCGAATGTGTCAAAGTCTATAAACTACAACGTATATCGTATAGAGTTCAACATTCAAATTTACTAAGTTGCCCTTACTCAAAACAATAAGTGATTCGATATAGTTTGAGGGTAATATTGGTAACTTGTGTGAATAAAGAAAATGTATAATAAGCCGTGGCATAGATAAGTTTTGCTTAGGTGCCCAGCAAAATATATAAAGAATAAATTGAAAATGTTAATAACAGAATTTAGCATACGATGTTTTCTCATGTATAATAAAAAAAAATTACGCTAAAATTATTCTTTAAATAATTAAAATAATTTTTTTATTTATTTGGTTTGTAAAGTGTGTGAACTATCTTTGAAATTTTTTTGATAAAAAATGATATTCTTTTAAATATTTTAAAATAAGATTTTTTTGTTAAATAATTTAGAGAATACACAATTATAGTATTCTAATATATATATATATATATATTTTGAGGAAAAGTATTCTAATAAATTTTAAACATTATGAAACTAGTAAAAACTTAATTAAGTTCAAATATTATTTTACATACTAAACATATAGAAGTCAATATAAGCAAAAAAAATACAATAATAAAAACTAAAGAAAACCTTAATTTTTATATGTACAAATGTAATAATTAAGGCTCTCTAAGTCCTAATGATGAAATTTATAAATTTCCTTTTCTTCTAAAAAAAAAATGAAAGCATTGCGACAACTATATTTCTAATATTCTTCAAATGAAAAAAAAATATATTATTATATATATATATATCTTTTAAAAATAAAAATAATTTTATTGGGCCAAGCCAGTGGCGGAACTAGGATTTCAATTTAGGGGGGGCAAGATTAAAAGAAAAAGATTGAAAGTAAAATTTTTCTAAGAAATAGCAAATCAATATTAATAAAAAAATAAATAAGCATTATATGCTAATGTAATTGTCATTTGTCACACACAATCTAATACAAATGTAAACTTTAATTTATTTTTTTATACTTAGTTTAATTTACTCAAATGCCCTCAATGTAAATAATTAATTAATGATAATCAAATTGAGAAATTAACTTGAATGTGTACAGTTTAATCATATAATTTGATGATTTCTTCAAAGAAATTGAAAAAATAAATCAATATAAAAGTGTTAAGAATATAACAATATGCCTACAAAGTTGTATACATGTCTCATTGTCATGAATGCTTTTAAAAAACTAAGTAAAATTCAATTTTCTTCTTTAATTCTTCTAAGTAGTCAAAATTTTGGATTATAACAAAAATTCAAAATTTGAAATTGTGAAGAGAAGGAAGAGAAAGATTAGTAGATACTCTAAGGTTTCCTTTAACAATTAGTCTAGAGTCACCATTTTTTTTTCTTTTCACATCATTGAGCTGACAATTTGTAAATGTAGACAATAAAATAATGTCAATGATAAACCAAAATGAAATAAATAACATCTCAAAAGTTGTGAATTTGTTGTGGAAAATATTTTGTTTATTAGCATTGCTTGCTTTTCTGCTTTTCAGTAGTGTACTTCTACTAGCATGTATATAGGCATGGGAGAGTTTTTTAATTTTTTAAAATTTGTGGGACTGGCACCTGCTATTCAATCTTGATTCTAGAGTCCATGACTTACTGTGAGGAGAATACTACTTTTTTGCTTTTGAGAAGCTCTCTGTCAGTGGATGGTGCAATTACTTTCAATTATAATAAGAGTATTATATAAGATTTTTTTGGCGAGCTCAGGGGGGGCAACTGTCCCCTCTCGCCCCCCTTGGCTCCGCCCTGGGCCAAGCAGCCTTTCTCAAGTTCAGTTTGACCAGTGAAGCATACTGCTTAGTTAAAAGATGGGAGAACTGAGAAGTTGACAGTTAAAGGATTGGGACTAAATTGATTGGGACTAAAGAACAGTTAAAGCATACTGTTCATGGTTTTTATATAAATTGATAAAAGAGACATAACGTAACGAGGTTGAATCCGTCACTTTATCCATTCCACCGTTTCATGTTTTACGTATAAAAGATGAGTAATGTTTATTATATGTATAAACTATTTTACAAATTCCTCTAAAAATTAACCGGAATTGTGATATTGAAATTTGAAGCTACGATTTTCAAGGCTTTTGGGGTGCGTGTACAACAAATTTAACTCTAATAAAGTTTAATTCGACTTTTACGTGATGAACTTTAGGACATGGTTTTTTTTTCTTTTTTTCTTTTTAAATATTAAATATTTTTATACACACATCGGTAGAAGGTTGGTTTGTTTTTTTATTTATTTTATTTATTTTTTTCAATCTCTTCTTCTAATTCATATATGACAGCGGTGAGGGTGCACAGCTAAAAGCATGCCCATTTCCACCAAAGATAATAACGCACAAAATTCTTTTAATACCTCAACATTTATTACAACTCTAACATAACAAATGCTAAGCAGTTGTCTACACTTTCATATAGATCTACAACTTTTTTCTTAGTCCAACTCATCTATATCATTTTCTTTGTGCTACTTAATGTTTTCACAAATAGAAATCTGTCATGTGTCCACAATTTAATTAACACTTTTATTTTTGTTTTTTCTTATTTCACTTATCTAAATTAATAAAAATAAAAATTCTCACACACATCTTAGCAGCACCACCAAACTCTGCTGCACTACTAACATCATCACCACCACAATCACCGTAACTCATCAATATTAAGAAATTGGAAATTCACAAAAAATAAAATAAATAAAATAAAAATAGATATAAATATATATATATATATATATTTTCCTGAGCTCTAACCAAACAACATTTTAGATTTCTTCTCACCCTCGAATTCTATCAGTAACTCTTCTCAGATTTATTTTGGTTGAATTTTTGCTGACTATAGTTGTCATTGTTGTTGCTTGGGGGTTGAGAGAGAGAGAGAGAGGAGTGTCGGCTTGTGGTTGCAGTGGCGCTTTGGATCCTTGGGTTGTAATGGCAGCTGCATGGTTGTGACTGGCCTTGATGGGTTTTTTATGGATTTTTTTTAAACTTTTCAATTTTAATATATATATATATATATATATATTTTTTATAGTGGAGTTATGGTGGTTGATGGATTGAGAGGGGCGGTGGGAGTGGCTTGGGTTTTATGTGGTGTGTAGATCAGGAGAAAGTGGTGCTATGTCTGGTGAAGTGGTGGCCAGTGGTGATAGCTAGTTGTCGAAGCTGGTGGTTGACCATTGATGGCATCAGCGTAGGTGGGTGGCAGCAATGGCAGCAATGGTGGTGGCTGATGGGTATGGTTTAGGTTTTTTCTTTATTTTATGAAACTAAATAAATAAATAAAATACTCAAAATTAGATTTAAATTAAATAAGTGTAGTATAAAGTGTAGCAGGAAAATGAAATAGAAAATTTGAACTCTTTTTTTTTTCATAATTTACACTAAAGCACATTGAGAGTTGTGGAACAAAAATTGTGTCCATAGATATTATCTTACACAAGTAAATATATATTGAAGCATCAAAATTATAAAATGTAAGAGAAATGAATCAGAAAAATGCACAACAGGTTACAATTTGCAATTTATCACTTACACTTTGAAATAATCGAAAAGACTTTATTTTCATTACATTAATAGATTTTATAATTCTGAATATGTTATGAAAATCACACACATTGTAAATCTCTTTATTTAACAGTATATATATGCTTGTTCTTTGTTTTATTCGGTTTAAGTGTAACCCTGTTTACAACTTCCGTGAACTAGTGCCGGAGCCTTTAGGGCTAGGTCCAGATGGCAATCGTTCCAGCAAACACGCCATGGAATTCTTTGCCTTCTCATAGAACGACGAGTATGTCTCAAGGTGATTAGCACTACCAAATCCTCACCAACAGCCTGGTTGCCTTGAACCGCTGTGGCTCAAGAGAGCCATTGAAATGACAAAAATGATGACAATAGTGCTGAAGTTCATAGCTATAATTTGCAGAAAAGTTGGAAGAATATGAATTCCGAAAAAGTAAGTTTTTGGTGTTTTGTGTATGTATATGAGAAAGTATGGAGTGAAGCTTTATAGTGATAAAATTGTGCCAAGTGCTTGGACTCATGATGTTATTTGGCTTTTAGGGTTTGCGTATTGACTAGGGCGTTGTAAACTAGTTAGGCAGACTGAAAGACTAATCAAGACCACGTTTTGCTGCCTAGGGGGATACATATGTTTTTCAAGGTTTTGAATTTGTCCACGGCCATAAAGTTTGAATTAATTAACAAGTGCCCTTCATGTGGCACATGGAATTGCCTATGTCAAAGGTAAATCTTGGTTTTTCAAGTTTTGTGTTAAGTGTCAGCGTAGTAAATAGTGTAAACCTCAAAAAAAATTTGGGTTTTCATGCTAAACTATTTATAGGTTGAAAATTTTGCATTGACTGTGTATTGTTACAAGATCTGACAGTGTAAGTTGATACTGTATTCTTTTAAGAGAAAAACGGAAAAAATATATATATATATATATTGAGAAGGTTACACACATATCCAATAAGTATTGAACTATGATTTTACCCTCCATTTAACACTTAAATGGAGAGAAGATAACAATTCAGTCAGAGTTCAATGGCAGTTTTTTTTTTTTTTTTTTTTTTTTTTTTTTTTTGCTTTATTATGTACAAAATGCGTTTTTAATGTGTTTTTGTTGGGAAAAAAAAAAACGTTGCTTTCCAATTATGGTGAATTGTAATTTAAATGGCACAAAATTAGATAACATATGAGTAGGGATGACGACTTGTCTCTCCCATTTCATCTAGCACGGGTTTTCCCTATCCCGTAGAGGTGGTGTGATGGGGTGGGGCAGGGATGAGTTTAGACTTTTTAGACCCACCTCACCCCGTTCTGCCCCATTCCCCGCTTTATTCCGCGTTAATAAATGTTATAATTGTAAATTTCTTATCCCAAAACCCTTCTATTCGAATAAACATATCAATTTAGCTTATTTTATTCTACCAAACATATCTCTTTATCTTTATTTTGTTATCTGTTATATATACTATGAGATTTTCTTTTTCTTTTGTGATATTATCTTTTTAAACACATGCATAATATTATTCAATTTTGTTAAAAATAAGTTTGATTTGATAAAATAAATTTAGCTGTAATTTCAAGTATATTTTTATATAATGAAACAGATTTTATATTTTTTTAAAAAATTATAATAATTGTGAAGCAAATTAATAGAAAGTAGAGTTTTACATGGTGGGCTAGACTTCGCACAGCCCCAAGGGTCGGGGATAGGGCAAGAAAAAACTACACAAGAAGAGGGTAAAGACCCCATCCTTTAGCCCTGCCCCATCCTATCCATTGCTATCCCTACATATATATGAGTAACAATAAGTCTATAGATACAAAAATTCCACAATTACTAAGGTGGTAATTGTTGTTATTGGTAAATAAAAGAATATCAGTTGGTAGTGACTCCAAATGAGAAACAAGAACAATTTTACCAACTCAACCATTGTGAAAAAATTGTGAAAATATATGTATCTATAACATTTCTCTATCAGTAAACTTTTTAAAAGTTATGGTTCAATAGCACATTAACAGTACGTATAACCATTACAACTTACAACTTACAACCATGCATCACAGTAGTGGCGACGCCACGTTAGAGTCATTGTGTTCCTGGGAACATCCTGACTTAAAAAAAAAAAATTATATATAATAATTAAAAAAAAATTATTTGTTTATCCTTTAAAAAAAATGAGGAATACCCTCAAGAAAATGAGGAACACTCTCAAATTATAAAAAATAAAAAAAAATAAATAAATAAATTATTTGTTCTACTTTCAAGCAAAAAAAAAATTGTAACAAAGCAAGCCCACAAAAAAGCCCAACATCAATCCTCAACGTAAAGCAAACCCAACCTAAACAAAAAAAAAAAACACCCAAAAATGGTAAACAGTAAAGTAAACCCACGGATTTTCAAAAAAAAAAAAAACCAAAACCAAAACCAAAACCCAATATACACTGTAAATCACTAAATCAAAAACCTCAAATCACTAATCAAATATCATTTAAGCAAACCTACAGACAAAAACATCAATAGAGCAACGCAGCCAACACTGCAACACAAGCTAACAAACGAATCGGCATCGTTGCATCGAAGATCGGTCAGCCAATACAACTCGAGCTCCATTCCAGTCCAGCCGCATAAGGATTCGAGCATCAGAGATCGCTCACTGGATCAGATCGGAGATCAACCATCGGTCACGTCGGCTCAGTCACGTCGCTTGCTTCGTCGCTTGTCGCTTGCTCCATCGCCCGTCGCTCGGCTTGCTTCGGTGCTCCCCCAAGGTATTTCATAACTTCTCTCTTTTTTTCTTTTTTTTCCTCTCTGACCCTCTCAGTCTCTCTCTCTTTATCTAAAAATTTAAAATGAAAGTGCTTTCTTCTCTCTGACTCTCTGACTCTCTCTCTTTATATGAAAAATTAAAATGAAGTGAAATCTGAAATGAAATAAATGAGGCCCTCCCTTTATTCTTTTAAGACTTTAACAGTTAACTTTAATAGTTTATCTAATTTTTTTTGGATATTTAACAGCTAATTTTAATAATTTATCTGATTTTTTTGGATAATTGTGATTGGCTCTACTTAGCTTTAATTTTATTAATATTTTAGCCTTGTTCTTGACTTTTTTTTTTTTGAATTTATTTGTTGGTGTTGGTATGTGTTGGTGAGACTTGGTGAGATACAGTTAATTATTTTATTGTGATTTGTAATTGTGAAATTTTCTAACTGTGATGGGGTTTGTCTCATTGGCTGATGAGTGGTGGGGGGGGGGGGGGGGATGGGCACATCACATAGGGCAGAGTGAGGAATTTGAATTGGGGGAAGAAATGCACATGGTTTCGTGCCACTAATAAACAATAATTTAATTAATCAATAATTAATTAAGAGAAGCAACTAATAAATAATAATTAATAATTTAATTAATCAATATATTATAAAAAATAAACAAATTAAATTATGTTAGGCTAAATAATAATTAATAATTTTATAATTAATGAAAAAAAATATAATAAATTATAGTTTATAAAAGACAAACAAATTAATGAAACAACTAAATAATAATAATTAATAATTTTATTAATATTTCAAATCAACTTACAATTTATTGTTTATTCTTTTGCTAAAATTATGGACAAGTATTTGATAAAAAAAACCACGTACCCAAGATTCATCTACTTGATGATGGCTTCGGCCTTTGGATCTTTCAACTAAAAAAAAAAAAAAAGAATTGGAACACCTTGAAAAAAATTCTTGGAGTCGCCACTGCATCACAGGGCTCATTTATGGATGACTCTGGGATATTAACAGGATGTGGATTCTGTAAAATAGCACGTGTGGATTCTGTAAATAGCACACATATATACGGACATTTAATCATGCATGAACGTCAATATTTTACTATTTCTTTCACAATTTGATTTCTGAGCTTACATTCAAACTAGAACGCCAAGAAAGACAACACAAATTATGGTTTCCGGAATAAGATATTGACGTAGCAAACAATTTTTTTTTTTTTTTTTTTTTTTTGAGGAGAAACAATATATTTTTTTAAAACCAAGATGATCATATATCTTAATTCATTAAAATTCAAATGATACCCACAGTCAAAGAACTGCTTTTGGATAATTAGAACTTTTATTTAGTGCAATTGCAAAAAATACAACCGTCAATACAAGTAGCTTAATTAAGCAGCTGACAAAAATAATTAGAATCAAAGAATTATTCCTTTCATTTACATTTGTCTCCTATAAGTCAGTGTACATACTATATGCTTGTAGTTGTATAATTGGGCATGTCATAAATTCAATGAATTAATGACCAGGGCCACTAGGACTAGGACCTGATGGCAACTTTTGAAGCCAAAACTCCACGGTGAACTTTGCCTTCTCGTAAATTGCTGAGTATGTCTGATGTTGATTACCACTAGCAAAATCCTCATTTAACAGCCTGGTTGCCTCAACCCCAGAATGATACGAAATGGCCACCAAGATTACAGCGATCATCATCAAAATAGAGCTAGTCTTGCCAAAACCCATCTTTGAAAATAGCCCAAAATTAAGTTGTTGGGATTTTTGAACTTTCTTTCTTCAAAGAAAAAGGCAGAGAAAATTTTGTGTTCTCTGAAAGAAGTCGATTTTTTTTAGAAGAAGTAGGTTGATTGTGTTTGTGAATGAGAAAATATGGAGGTGTGAGGTATGCTATATATAATAAGTGATGGAGTTCAGATGTGTATTCGACTATTAATTTATGGACTCTGTGGGCTGGTTGAACAAGAAGTTGTGAACTTGTGATACAGTCGTCAAGTTTGAAATTTATTATCTAAAAATCAAAGGCCGAATGTGTCAAAGAAGATTCTCAAAAAAAAAAAAAAAAAAAGAATGTGTCAAAGTCTAGGAAGTTCAAATTTTCAAATTTACTATAGTGCCCTTGCTCGGGATACACCAAGTCAATATATTGGGATGGTGATCTTGGTCACTCACGTGTACAAAGAAAATGTTCAATAACCCGTGGCATTGACAAAATGTTTATTAGGATGCACAGGATTCAAAGCACGTCAATTTCCGCACTAACATAGTAACACAGAGAGTTTTTTAAGTCCACAATTTTTGTTACAAATCTTACATTACAAATTATTAACAATTATCTATTTATTTTCAAATAAATTCATAATTTGTTTCAACTATTCACTGTCAGGTGTCCATGCAACTATATGTGCACAAAAAGAATAATACTCTACATAAGAAAAATAAATCAGCAAGGCACAAGAGAGTAACAATTTGCAAACTTTCATCACTTAGCACTTTGAAATAATCGAATTAAGACATTTATTTTCAATTACATTAATAGATTTCTATAATTCTGAATATGTTTATGAAAATTTACACACCATTGTGTGAGCGTATAACTCTTTTATTCGCTTAAGCGTATAACCCCGTTTCAAGTTCAGACGAGCTAGTGCCCTGAGCCTCTAGGGCTAGGTCCCGATGGCAATCGTTCCAGCAAATATGCCATGGAGTTCTTTGCCTTCTCGTAGACCAATAAGTATCTCTGAAGGTGATTAGCCCCACCAAAATCCTCACACAACAGCCTTGTTGCCTTAACATTGTGTGGCTCAAGATAGCCATTGAAATTAAAAAATGATCAAAAGGGTGCGGTAGTTCATTTCAAAGAAACTGCCCTAAGTTGCCAAAAAGATGGAGAATTATGGAGTCTTTAAAAAGTAGGTTTTTGGTGCTTTGTGTATGTGTTTGAGAAAGTATGAAGTGAAGTTTTCTATAGTCATAAAATTGTGCCAAGTCTTTGTGGACTCATCATGCAATGTAGGCTTTTAGGGCCTTCGTATTGACTAGGGCGTTCTAAACGAGTCATGCATCTGACTAAAAATCACGGCCACATAGTTTGAATTAATTACCTGCATTTCGAGTCATGTTCAAGATTCAACAGAATAAATAGTGTAAACCTCAAAATAGATTTTGGTTTTTCATTCTTAACTATCTATATATGGGTTGTTGAAAATTTTGCATTTGGCAGACCAGTGTTGCTGAATTTTTTTTTTCTTTTTTTTACGTAGTTACAATATGTCCGCTAATCTCGAAACTCAAGTAATTTCCCTTGCTAGACCCGAAGCATAAATTTCACTAATCCCTTCTAAATTTTTCTGTTATTAGTTATTACACCCACATCTAATAAGATATTCTCCTGATGCAGGGCAATTTCAAGTAGCTATATCCTAATCCTTTTATAACTAATTAGTTAGTTAGTTAGTTAGTTAGATGATTTCTAAAGTATTTGTCAATAGAATTTAGACACTTGTCAACCATTTAG
Source organism: Quercus suber (assembly GCF_002906115.3). NCBI lineage: Eukaryota > Viridiplantae > Streptophyta > Magnoliopsida > Fagales > Fagaceae > Quercus > Quercus suber. Next base: position 94,191 of record NW_027070094.1, read on the forward strand.
AGGCTATATGTGGTTGAACCATGTTAGGAAATGAGTGACAACATGAAATATGTGGTAAAACCTATTTATGATCAATTTATGGAAGAAGCAGATGTTATTGTTGAGGAAGAAAAAAATTTATCATTAGGAACAAAGGCCTTGCAAGTTCCAAAGCAAGAAATGGGGGAAGACAAACAACATAAAATTTTCAATTAATTTCTGCATTAAAGGAAGAATTTGTGACTTGTTAATTGAGAAAGGTAGTTATGAGAATATGGAGTCACAAGAGATTTTGAACAAGCAAGAATTGAAGCATTAACATAAATTGTCTTGCTTAAATAAAGGAGATGAAATTAGATTTTCAAGAGGTTGTTATTCCATTCTTTGTGATGAAGTAGACATACAATCATATAATTACGATAGGCAAGCCATCTTGGGAGGAAGGTGTAGCACATGAAGTTTGCACAAGATAGTGCTTCACTACTCATTACAAATAAAGAAGGAAAAAGCAAGTCCCAAACCAATGGTCAAAATGAAGAAGACTCTAAAATTGGAGGGTCAAACAAACTTGAGGACAAGTTTGCTTTCAAGAAAGAGAGTCCTCCTAATGCAAATGAATCTACATTGGAGTTTCAGTTTTGTAGGACATCGCTGTGCAGAATTAAACATTTGGTGTGTTGCCAACAACGGCAAACACATTATACAAGGCAACTGCTAGAAATTCATACAAATCTTGTGGCAACCAAGAGCACTTGAGTTCAAGTGCTTCTTAAGAGAGAGAAACCTGATGCAGGGCAATTTCAAGTAGTTATATCCTAATCCTCTTATAACTAATTAGAGAGTTAGTTAAATGATTTCTTAAGCATTAGCCGATAAGATTTAGACATTTGTCAACTATCTAGAGGTTGCCAATACCAAACAACTAGTATAAGTAGTAGAATTTAAGCTATTTGTAAATCGGTTTTGGTAATTGAATGAATTGTTAGCCTTTGTGTACTATTTGGAACTAAGTGTTCTTGCAGAGGTACTTATACGCCTATCAATGTATTCTAAGTAACTCAGCCCTTTTATTGTTTCTTAACCATACATAGATAGCCTATCACATTCCCTGCATCATCACCTCTCCAAAAATGCAAAATATTTTCAAAGTATTTTTTCAAAGATTTTTTAAAAATCTTTTTTCAGCCATTTAGAGGTTGTTGTAAATAGTTTACATTTTATGAGAGTGAGTATCTTTTCTCTAAACTAGAGGATATGTGAGTGTAAACAGAAAATCTTAGAAGAGGTTAGTGGAAAAAAAAAAAAAAAAACAAAAAACAAAAAAACAGTGATGTTAACAGTGCCAGTAATAATGGATTCAAATAAAAACCAATTACATAGTGTTAACTCAACTCTTGTACAAACAAACTGTGAATAATATTGTGTTTAAGGCGTTGCTCTATCGGTAAATCTGTTAAATGTTCTTGGTCAATGGCATGTTAATTAACACGTAGGTAAATTTACAAGTTACAACCATGCATGTCAGAGCCCATTATATGATTAACTCAGGGATATATTAACGAACGTGGATTTAGTTCAATAGCACATATAATATGGGCACTTGTAGAGTTCCTCAATTAAATAGTGTTAACTCAACTCTTGTACAAACAAACTGTGAATAATATTGTGTTTAAGGCGTTGCTCTATCGGTAAATCTGTTAAATGTTCTTGGTCAATGGCATGTTAATTAACACGTAGGTAAATTTACAAGTTACAACCATGCATGTCAGAGCCCATTATATGATTAACTCAGGGATATATTAACGAACGTGGATTTAGTTCAATAGCACATATAATATGGGCACTTGTAGAGTTCCTCAATTAAACTTTTGACATACATTTTTTTGATACCAAGCCAAGATGGTTATATATCTTGATTCATTAAAGTTCAAATGATACTGACTTATCAATTTGATCAAATTAAAGAATTAACTGATATTTGATGAATTAGAACTTTTACTCAAATGCAAATTGAAAGATATACAACCGTCAATACAAGCAGCTTAAGCTGCCGATAAGAACAAAGAATCAAAGAATTTTTCTTTTCATTTACATTTGTCTCTCCTATTAGTCACTGTATATACTATATGCATGTAGCTGTATAAGCATTTCATAAATTCAATGAACTAATGACCAGGGCCACTAGGACTAGGTCCCGAGGGCATCTTTTGAAGCCAAAACTCCATGGTGTACTTTGCCTTCTCGTAAATTGCTGAGGATGTCTGATGTTGATTAACACTAGCAAAATCCTCCTTCAATGCCCTTGCTGCCTCGACCCCAGTTTGACACGAAAGGACCATCAAGATTACAAATATCATCATCAAGATAGTGCTAGTCTTTCCGAAACCCATCTTTGAAAATAACCCAAAATTAAGTTGCTGGGATTTTTGAACTTTCTTTGTTCAAAGAGAAAGGCAAAGAAAATTGTGTGTTCTTTGAAAGAAGTAGGTTGATTGTGTTTGTGAATGAGAAAATATGGACCTGTTAGGTATGCAATATATAAGTGATGGAGTTCACGTGTCTTCTCGGACTCGTAGTTTTTGGTGGAGTCTTAAGGGGGCTTACGTGTAGACCAATATACGTTTGTGAGTTAGTCTTACGTGGGGTTTGAAATATTATAGCAAATTAGTCTTAGGTGTTAAATTCTAGGAAGTTCGTTCAGGCAAATTTACTATCCTACCCGTGCTCAAATATTTTAGATAAAGTCTTTTATATTAAAAAGTTTTTTTTGTGTCTTCTAAAAAAAGTGTATTTTTTAAGTGTGCTTTTAAATGAAAATTAGTGGTATTAATATAAGGCAGAATGTTTAATTTATAAGTTTTTTTTTTTTAATACAATATAGAAATTTTACTCTAACCTAAGGCAAATTATTCTTTCGCCTTTAATTTATAAGCTTGAAATATATAAAACATGTGTTTTTTATGGATTATTATTTACAGTGTTAATCCTGACTAAAAATATTACAAATATCTTTATTAAAATAATCTAACGACATAGAAAATAAGGACAAAAACTAAGTCAGAAACGTTAAGTTATTGATTTCAAGACTCACTAAGAGAATTTTTTATTTTTATTTTTTAAATCCTGTAATATAAAGAAAGAAGGCATCGTTAAATTAAACTTTAGCTGGGCCTATAAACTAAAAACCAAATCCCAGCTCCATCTGATTGAGTCAATAAAAACTATTGAATTTATGGGCTAAACTATTTGGTTTTAGATCCCTGTAAATTAGATTGTTTAATCTAATTAATTAACCAAATGAATACTTAGATTTATTATTTAGATCCAAGTTAAAACAAAACAATCATATCATGCAAAGCAGCGGAAAAGTAAATAATACAATGATATGATGACCCAAAAAAACCAAACCAGTAAAAAACCTAGAGAGGATTTAACCTAACTATCATTAAGGTAAAAAGCAAATCCACTAGAAAGATTTAAAGTTTATAATAAGACTTAGACCACTAACATCCTATTATTACCACATGTAGAACTTACTGACATGACCACAAGCAAGCTTTGAATCCACAGACTCCTCTCTTTGGACTTTGCACCAACACAAGCTCACCTGCTTGTGACTTTGAGACTCCACTGAAAGGTTTTGGATCTTCTTAGATATTGATCTTGTATGTAGCAACTTCTACAACACCAGATCTTGAGATTCTTCAAGGAATAACACCAATAGAAGACTTTAGAGAACTTTCGGATACAAAACCCTAGATCTACAAAAGGGGCACAAGATGCACTCTAATCTCTCTAAAAAAATCTGAAAACCCTCTCAATGGTTAGCTTATAATGTCCTTTAAATACTGAGAAAAAACAGCTTGCGATTTGGGTGTCAAACGATCAAGTTATAGGCTTTTTACATTTACTAATTTTTTGTTGATATGCAACTTTTGATTGATCGAGTATCAATTGAACGAAACAGATTATAACTCTTTTTTTTTCCATCCCGAACTTGAGTTTCTTGTCGTGGACTTGAAAGTACACCATTCTAAATCAATAAGACTTACTTTTTGTCATGGTTTGCCAACATTACAAACTCAAAACCTAACAATTTCCCCCTTTGACATTCCGTGACAAAACACACATACAACACAATGCCCATATACAACAAAATGCCCAGATACATCACAAATTCCAATCTAAGACTCCTAACCTAGAAGTTGCAAGAAGAGACAAAAGATCTTGATCAGAATATACTTGTCTTTCCTAAAACACTCAAAAGAGCACATCAACGCATGTGTGAAAAAAAAGACATATAAACAATATGAAACAAACATATAAATATAAGTAAACTAGCTTTCCCCCTAAGTTAGATACATTAAAAAAAAAAAAAAAAAAAAAAAAAACTTTTTATATTCTCTCCCTTACAAAACAATTTCATCTCCCCCTAAACAAAACAAAAAAAAAAATTTCTTATTTTCTCCCCCTTTAAAAACAATTTCAACTCCTTCTAAACAAAACAAATAGGATTCCCACATTTCATCTATTTCTCCCCCTTTTTGTCAGACATTGACAAAGACAACTCAAACAAAGAGTAAACAGAAAATATACGCAACAAAAGTCAAGAGAAATAGAGAATCAAGGAAACAAATGAATCTAGCTCTATAAAAAATAGAGGCAACTCCCCCTATGAAGAGCAATAACTCCCTTTAAGAACAACAAAGGTTAAAAAAAAACTTTTCTCCCCCTATAAAAATAGGAAAAATAAAACAAGTTTTGGAAAAAATAGTTTTGGAAAAAATTTAGGAGGTGGGGAAAAACTAAAAGAAACATAAGTTGAGGATATACTTAAAAAAGTATTCTATTTTCCAATAAAAGCAAACTTGACACTATGTGACCCATAAACAAATGGTGTTTGAACTCAAATCAAGTAGAAAAAGTATTTGCACATTATTATCCATCATATCTCAAAAAAAAATTATTTTTCTCAGTTCACACATAAAAAAACAACATATACTAAAACTCAAAAATTAATTAATCAATTTTTAAATCAAGTTGAATATTCAAATTAGCAAAGTGTATGCATGTTATATGTGAAACAATGAGAGATATGACTACAAAACTGCAAGATAAATGCAAAATATAATACAATGCATGTGAATCCAAAACACAAATGATCTAAAAAAAATTTTGGTCAAAAATCTAAAAACTAGAAATTTTCCAGTTCCGATTGATCAAGCATCGATCAAACATCAATCGAAGCAGCCCGAGAGAAAACCTCAAAAACATGGAAAATTTCAATTGATTGAAAAGCACATTCGATCAATCGAGACTCTGAAAAACAAAATTTTTTGAAAAACCAAAAATTTTTCTGCAAAATTATTTTTCAACAGATTTTTCATGAAATGAAATGCATGTAAATGATTCCAAAAGTTTTTCAAAACACATAATCTTTAGCTTAAGTTTTCAAAAAAAAAATTCTAGATTTTTCTTCTCAAAATTTAGACCAACTCTCAAAGAATTTTGCATCAAACATCACAAAGTGTATAATCTTGGATGACCACACTAGTTTACACAATCTCATGTACAAAGTTTAGTGAAGAATTACTTGTGATGTGTGTGCATCTAGTAAGAGAATGAGAAACATATAAGATGATATGTAGATACTAATCAATCAAAAGTTTCTACATTATTCATCACATAAATTTGAAAGTGACTATCACCTAAAAAGTTACATCATATAACTCTCACATCTCCTAGAAAACAAGGTTGCAATCATGCATAATTTTTACTTTTTATTTTTTATTTTGCCTTATTGAATGCAGATTTTTTTTTATTTTTTTATTTTAAGGCTACACCTTATTTTCTTTTTGTGCATATGCTACACATTCTCGAGCACAAAATATTATGATATGCACTAAGGTGTTCATGATTAGCTAGTAAACAGTATTGAGATAGTTATTTATGTTTTTCTCTTAGTATTTTTTAGTTCTTACAATTAAAAGCATATGACTACAAAATCAAGAGCATATCATCAAAAACTATAAACACTCACACAAACATGCACTACATAGCTAAAACTAGCAAAGTGCAGAAAAATAAGCTTATCTAAGCTAAATAAGGTATATAGGCATGTTATGCAAAGATAATAGGTCAACCTCAATTACATATTTATGATGTGTAATACAAAAGAAATAAAAATGTTTATAGTTTAAAAAAAAAAAAAATTTATGACCAAAAACAAAAGGCACACATTATGCTTAATGAATAAAATGCGAAAACAATGCAAGACAATGCTAAACTAAGCTACAGAGGGTACACAAACAAGAAATATCAATTTCTTAATTAACCCATGAGTACATGTACAAACTAGTACATACTCATACAAAATCATATTTATCTCAAAATAATCATGCACTTAGTTAAGCAATACATACTATTCAAGTTTCTCCACAATGTCAAGTATATTCTAAATCAAGAGAGATATATTATAACTCATGTAATCCTTAAAACAAATAAAACAAGATACAAAATAAAATATTTTTGTCTTTTTGAAATATTTCAACGTTTTTGGATTTTTTTTTTTATTTTTTTTAACAAAACAACCTAAGAAAATAAAACAACCAAAAACCAAAAATAAACATGTCCACAAATAATTGAAAAAATTAAAGCAGGGACAAGTTAGCAACACTCAACTTAGAGAATCTTTTCTCACTCATATAGCTCGAGTCTTCGGCTTTGTAGGTAAAAATCCATGTGAAGTAGAGTGTATTTGAGGGGTTACACCAATCTTCTGAAAAAGACTAAAATCCTGCAATTTCCTATCACTAGCCTAAAAAAGATCAACTGAAACAACAGTGTCTTTTTTATTCAAAATATCACAATAAAAAACAGTAAGACACTTAAAATTATCCATGATAACAGGGATCAAGATTCAACTCTAAGTCAAGAAACCTAAAAACAAGAGCTAACCTGCTTTGATACCACTTATTAGGTTTTTAGATCTTCTTTAAAGGTTCTTTGTTAGATCGTGAGCTGTGTCATTCCACCTCAAAACCAATTGGTAATGAGGAAGACACACTCAAATCTTTTATGTCATTCGACGTCACACCACGTGGGTTTGTTTTTAGAGTCGTTGTAGGAAGTCAAAATGTGATCCCTCCAACAATCCCTTCCTCACAATGACACTCCCATGACTCGAACCCATGACCTTGGCTCTGATACCATTTGTCGGACCGTAAGCTGTGCCATTCCACCTTAAATATTTTATGGCATTTGATATCATACTATACATTTTTAGATCCTTGTAAACTAGATTTTTTAACCTAATTAATTAACCAACTGAATACTTAGATTTATTATTTAGATTTAGGTTAAAACAATTAAGTCATATCATGTAAAGCAGCAGAAAATAAAGAACACAATGATATGATTATTGCCACCTTGAGTAGAAAACTTACTACCATGACCACATGACAGCTCCAAGTCCACGTACTACTTTTTTCCTTGATCCACTGCAACCACAAGTACTCCCACTTGTGACTTTGAGACTCTATTCAAAGGTTTCAGATCTTTTTTAAGTTCTTTATTCAGCAACTGAAGTGATCACTAAGTTTTTGACATGAATTTTGATCTTGATAATTCTAAGTGTGTATAAAGGTAAACACCTCTAGATCTCACAAGAGATTCAACACACAGCACATCAAAGACTTCTAAAATGTAGCTAGGTTGTTTCTTTTTACACTTGGAGTAAAACATAAAACCCTACACGTCAAATGGGCTTAGGCTGAATTGTAAATTCAGCAGAAAATAAATCTACATGAGATTTGATCAATCGAGTCAAATTTTTGATTGATCGAGTCTTCCAGATTTAGAACAATAAATCCTGCAATTACTCGATTCCAATTTTACAAATAAACACACTTTGAGCAAACCTAAACCTATACTTAATGTTTCGATCATGGTTTGTCATCACATTACAAATTGAAGTTTTAATACATTTAGTTCCTAAAGTCTTAGAATCTAGCAAACTCCCCTTTTGGCAATTTGTGACAAAACATATCACAAAAAAGAAATGCTCAAAGTTACAAACAGCCCATTTAAATTTAAAATGCCTAAATACAATTCAACCTAACTACTATCTATCAGTTGCCAGTGTAAACAACAGTCACGACTGAATTAAACTGTAAATTCCTAAAATATTCAACAAACACATAAACACATGTGTGAAAAATACAAGTAAACCAAAATAAACAAACTAAAACAGATAACAAATATGCAAACTAACTCTCCCCCTAAGTTTGATACATAAAAATAAAAATAAAAATAAAAAATTTCTCCCCTTTCAAAAACAATTTCAATTTCAACTCCCCCTAAACAAAACAAACATGATTCCCACATATTCCCACATCTCATCTAAATCTCCCCCTTTTTGTTACGTATTGACAAAGATAACTCAAACAAAGAATAAACAGAAAACATGCACAACAAAAGTCAAGAGAAAACAAAGAATGAAGGAAACAAATGAAGAGCAACAACTCCCCTTATGAACACTTGTTAGGTTATAAAAACAAATTTCTCCCCCTATAAAAATAGGAAAAACAAAAAAAAAAAATTTAGGAAAAACAGTTTTAGGGAAAATTTAGGAGGTGGGGATAAATAAATAAAAACAAACCAAACTTGAAAACTAAGTTGAGAATACACATGAAGAAAAATATTCTCTCTTTTTTAATAAATGCAAGCTTGACATTATGTGACCCATAAACAGTTACATGAGTAGAAAAAATATATACACATTATTATCTATCACATCTCTTAAGAAAAATATTTTCTGCAGTTCACACATAAAAATAGCATATCTTAAAATGTACAAAGGACTCAAAACTTAATCAATCAATTTTAATTTAACAAAGTGTATGCATGTTTTATGTGAAAAGAAAATTAGAGATATGACTGCAAAACTGTAAAATAGATACAAAAAACAATACAATGCACGCGAATCCTAAACATAAATGATGCATGAAAAAAACATCAATCTAGAAATTTTCAGTTTTAATCGGTCGAACATCAATCGAATACCAATTGAGTTAGGCCAAAGCTAGACTTGAAAAATCTAGAAATTTTCTATTAATCGAAAATCACACTTGATCTATCGAAATTCTGGAAAATTGATTTTCTTGAAAAACAGCACAAGTTTTTTGTAGAAAACACTCAAACCAAATAATTTCATGAATGAAATGCATGAGAATGAGTTTAAAATTTTTTCAAAAACATTTGTTTTCAAACTAGAACTTCAAAAACAAGATTTTCACACTTTTTGCCCTCAAATTTTCAATCCAATGAATACATTTTGTATCAAAATCATAGAATATATAATCTTGGATGGCCAAATCAACTTTACACACAATTTCATGTACTAAGTTTAGCAAAGAATAACTTGTGCAGTGTGTGCAACTAGTAACAACATGAAATATATGTGAGGTGATATGTAGATAGTAATCAATCATAATTTCTACATTATTCATCACATAAATTTGAAAGTGACATAACTCTCACATCTCCTAGAAAACAAGCTTACAATCATGTATATTTTATTTTATTTTTTGCCTCATAATGTGCACACTATTTTATTTATTTGTATCATCTTTATTATACCCCAATAATGTACACATCAATTTTATTATATTTTTAATTCCAATGCTACACCTTATTTTCATTTTGTGCATGTGCTACATTTTCTCGAGCACAAAATCTTATGATATGCACTAAGGTATTCATGATTTGGCTAGTAAATAGTGGTGAGATGGTTATTTATGTTTTTCTCTTAGGATTTTTTAGTTTTCACAATCAAAAGCATGTGACTTCAAAATCAAGTTCATGTGATCAAAAACTATAAACAACTCCCACACAACATGCACTACATAGCTAAAACTAACAAAGTGCAGAAAAATAAGTTCATCCAAACTAAACAAGGTACACAAACATGTTATGTAAAGATAATATGACCAACCTTAACTATAAATTCATGATATGTAATATAAAAGAAATAAAAATCTTTTTGGTTTCAAAAAACTTTTATGACCAAAACTAAAAGCACATATTACGCTAAATGATTAAAAATATAATGCATGACAATGCTTAACTAAACTATAAAGGGTACACAAATAAGAAATATCAATTTCTTAATTAATCCTTAAGTACATGTATAAAAGGAAAAACCCTAGTTACATTTTAGAGGTCTTTGTTGAGTTATGTGTTGAGTCTTTTGTGAGATCTGAGAGGTTTGTACCTTCGAAAACACACATAGAGTTATCAAGATCGAGATTCACATCACGAACTTGTTGGTTGTTTCAGTTGCTGCGTAAAGAACATTCAAGAAACAACAAAATCTTTGAGTGTAGTCTTAAAGTCATAAGTAGAAGAATTTGTGGTTGCTGCAGATCCAAGAAAGAAGTAGTTCATAGATTCGGAGTTAGTACGTGGTCGTGATAGTAAGTTTCTACTTGTGGTAGCATTAGAATGTTAATGGTTTAAGTCCTTTTGTAAAACTTCAATTCTTTCATAGTGGATCTGTTTTTACCTGGAGGATAGCTAGGTCAAATTTTCCCTAGGTTTTTTACCTGTTTAGTTTTTCTTAGTCATCGGGTCTTTGTATTCTTTATATTTTCCGTTTTATGTTTATTTGTGTTTAACCTATTCTTGAATAACAATCTTGTTAATCAATTTAGTTTAATATTAAGTTAAACATATTTTGACAAAGGGTCTAAAAACCTAATAAGTGGTATCAAAGCAAGTTAGCTCTTGTTTTAGATTTCTTAATCTAAGAGTTAATCATTGACCCTTATTGTCATGGAACATGGTAACTCTCTTGTGATCTCTCCACACTTTAATGGAAATAACTATGCCTATTGAAATGTTAGAATGAAAACCTTCTTGAAATCTATAGATGAGAGAGTGTGGAGCTCCGTTAAATATAGATGGGAGAAACTGGCTACTCCTATTAGTGAGTGGTCAACAGGCCAAAAAGATGCAAACGCTTTTAATGGCAAAGTTATGAATGCTATTTTTAATGTTGTTTCTATGGAGGAGTTTAGGAGAATCTCAAATGTTGAGGCTACTCATACTGTTTGAAAAATTCTCCAAACTGTGTATGAAGGCACAAATACAGTCAAAATAAACAAGTTGTAGCAGTTGACTGCTAGGTTTGAAAGCATTAGAGTGTTTAAGGATGAAAGTTTTGATGAATTCTATGCTAAACTAAATGATATTATTAATTCTGCATATAATTTGGGTGAAATTTATGATCAACCTAAGATAGTTAGAAAGATTCTTAGTACAAATTCATTAAAACTCGACAGTTGCATCTATCAAGCTTAAGAAAGTTGTTTCAACCCCGTGTGCTCGACACCTGCTCGACAGCTTCTTGACAGCTCCTATCTGTTGAGGTTTAATAAAAACATATTTTCTGTTCTGTTTTTCTTGGGACCCGTGAATGTGTCTTTGGACCTTCTTTTTTCCTAACCCTAGACATATAAAAGAATTATTTTAATGCCGTCAAAGTGTTCATAGGTTGCATAAGTATTGAGAAAATTTTGCTGAAGCAAATTGTGACCAGAGATGAAGTTTTCCCCTAACTCATCTTTTCTGAAGAAGTTGCTGTGTTTATATACTATAGGGTTTTGTAATCATGCATCTTCTTGATCTTCATCGTATGGATGAACTAAAAAACTTTGCAGCCAACAATTTTCTCTAATTGGTGATTAAAGTCGCATATTGAGATTTGCGCAATTAATTAGTCATGTACTTGGGAGCCGTGCATCAAAAGGAGAAATTGTCACTATAGAATAAGTCCAATTGGGTATTAGGGTAATGGTTCAATTGTAGGTTGATATGAGGTACTAAGATTTCTTTACTTGTAACTGCTTGTTGTGATAATAGTGAAATTTCGGAAGTAATGACCTTAAAATCACCTGATGGGCTTTTTGTCGTGTAGGTTTCCCCCATTTGTAAACAAATTACCGTGCTAATTTATTTTTCGCTACATACTTTAGTTATTGGTGATTTGTTTGTGCTACCACGCGTTTGTATGTTAATTTGATTAATTAATAACTTGACTAATTAATCAATTAATTTAATTACAAGGGGTCAATTCGTTTTTGGCTTATCACATCTCACCATTGTCACTAGCCAATCATGAACACCTTAGTGCATATCATAAGAATTTGTGCTTGGGAAAGTGTAACACATGCACAAAAAGAAAATAAGGTGTAGCCTTAAAAGGAAATATATATATATATATATGCATGATTACAAGCTTTATTTCTAGGAGATGTGGGAGTTATATGATATAACTCTTTAGGTGATAGTTACTTTCAAATTTAATTATGTGATGAATAATGTAGAAATTATAATTGATTACTATCTACATATCGCCCAACATGTATCTCATGTTGTTACTAGTTGCACACACTTCACAAGTTATTTTTTACTAAATTTAGTACATGAAATTGTGTGTAAATTTGTTTTGGCAATCCAAGATTATGTATTCTATGATTTTGATACAAAATATGTTGTTTTGAAGTTCTGGGTTGAAAACTCATGTTTTTGAAAATTTTGGGGTAAGAGTTTGAAAATCTTGTTTTGAAGTTCTGGGTTGAAAACTCATGTTTTTTAAAAACATTTAAACTCATTCTCATACATTTCATTCATGAAATTACTTGGGTTGAGTTGTTTCTGCATAATATTCAGCAGTTTTTCAAAAATTCAAATTTCCAGAATTTCAATCAATTGAATATGTTTTTTGATTGATTGAAAATTCCTTTATTAGAAATTCCTTGAAAAGTCAAATCATTGCCCTCAGGTTGGCTTGATTGGTTTTCGATCAAACGAATATGATTTATTCACATTTCGATCGATCGAAACTAATTTTCGACCAATTGAAAACTTAACAGAAATTTTAAGGAGCTCTCTGTCTTGCTAAATTGGTACCTGATTGGTACCCGATCGATCGAAATTCAAAAAGAAATAAAAATAAAAAGAATTCCTCAACACGTGTTCTTCATTTTTTTTTTCAAAAACTTTTTATTATCTTTTCCTTCCTTTTCTCGACCGATCCACACAATCCAACTTTTGTCATTTTCCTGGTCAAAATCTTCAAGGGTTTTCCTCCTAGAGTCAAGGTAAGACTATTTTACCCCTTCTTTTTGCTTTATTTACATGTTTTTCATGCATTTTCATGTAATTTTTTTCTCAAAATTTTGAACAAAGAAAAATTGGGAGTTTTGTTGTTTTGGTTGTTTTTAATCAAGTTTGATCAAGGGGTTTTTGTTCCTAGATGTTGTTTTCATGATTCCCATGCATTAAGTTGATTAATTTTTTGTTTTGAGAAGAATTGAAAATTTAGGGCTCGAAATTTTTCCAAATTGGGGTTTTTGTTCAATTGGACTTAATTGGTTAAAATTGACTTGTGATTTTGGTTAATTAGTACATTATAACATGTTTTCTAACTGATATAGTGTTTAATTGATCAATTTGATTGGTTTTTTGAAAAATGGATTTTTCAAAATTTGGGATTTTTTGTTAAAACTCTTTAGTTTGGGTCAACTGTTAGTGAAATTTGAAAATTGAACAAATTTTATGCATTAGAGCATGCATCATATGTGCATTCATTACATGCATCATGTTGTTTGTCAATTTCTTGATATATATTATGCTTTAACCCTTTCTAATGTAGTCTACCCTTGGCTAGCTCCGAATCCACGAACTACTACTTTCTTGCATCTATAGCAACCACAAGTTCTCCTACTTATGACTTTAAGACTCCACTCAAAGGTTTTTTTTATTCCTTAAATGTTCATTATGCAACAACTGAAACAACCATCAAGTTCTTAATGTGACTCTTAATCTTGATAGCTCTATGTGTGTGTTTGAAGGTACAAACCTCTAAGATCTCACAAAACGCTTAACACACAACTCAACAAAGACCTCTAAAACGTAGTTAGGGTTTTTCCTTTTATAGTAGGAGTGAAACACTTAACCCTAAACATCATATGGGCTCGGGCTGCGTTTGAAATTTCTACAGAATTTTTTGATTTGCAATTCTCGATTGATCGAGCCTTATTTTCAATCGATCGAGTCTTGCAGTTTTACATAGTAAATTCCTACAAAATACTCGATTCAAACTTACACTTAAACAAACTTTGAGCAAGCCTAAACCTAAACTCATTGTTTTGATCATGGTTTGTCAACATATACAAAATGAAGTTCTAATACATTTAGTTCCTAAAGTCTTAGAACCTAACAACAACTTCAATGAACCAGTGGTCATTGCCACCATGGCTTGGTCTAGATGGTAATCGTTCCAGCCAAAATGCCATAGAGTTCTTTGCCTCCTCGCAGACTAATGAGTATCTCTCGAGGTGATTAGCACTAACAAAATCCTCACACAACAACCTTGTTATATTGACACCAGTGTGGCTCAAGATAGCCATTGAAATGACAAAAATGATCAATATTAGGGTGAAGAAATTCATCTTTAAAATTGCCCCAAAAGTTGGAGGAATATTATGAATTCTTAAAAAGTAGGTTTTTGGTGCTTTGTGTATATGTTTATGAGAAAGTATGGAGTGAAGCTTTTATAGTGATAAAATTGTGCCAAGTCTTCTTGATCTCATCATGCTATGTGGGCTTTTAGGGATTTGGTATTGACTACGTTCTAATGGAGTCATGCAGACTGAAGGATTATTTTCAAGGCCACGTTTTGCTGCCTAAGGGAAAATGAGGTATACATTTGGATTTCTAAACTTTTGAATGTGTCAATAGGTAAATCTTCCAGTTTTTATTCATAGGATCCTCCTAGATTTAGGTTTAGAGGACTTTTCCACTTCTGAGCCTATACATATCATATCTCCTATAGGTGCCACCTTTCTTAGGCAAAGAGCAGCTCAATTAAAAGCTAGCTCAAAACGTCCTAGAGTCAAGTCTTCTACAGGTGACGCATCTAGAGGTCCTCCTTCTGGTGATCCTTCTACTAAGGAGTATGTGGATCCCACTGCTATTGTGGATCCTGAGCCATCCACATCTACCACCACTTCTACTAGATCTATGTTGGAGACCGTATTTACAGTCCAGTCTGCACATGGACAACTGCTCTTGAACTTGCTCAATGAGGTTGCTGCCTTATGAGCTAAGCTTGCTACCACTAGAGGTGCCTCTCCATCAGCTCCACCTTTGGATCAGCCATGATTACCCTTTGGAAATACGTCACAAAAACGGGGAGTGCAAAAAGATAGGGGGAGTAGGTTTTTTTTTTTTTTTTTTAATATGAGATATATGTATATTTTTTATTTTAAGATGTATGTTCTTTGTTCTTGTTTTACAAACTTTGATACATTGTTTATGGTTTATATATTATGATGTTTATTCATTATAATATGTGTAGTTTATTTTATGTTTTGTGAAATCAAGAATTCTATTTTGGTTTACTTGTATTTTCCACACATGCATTTATGTTTTGTTTAAGTGTTTCAAGAATTTACAGGTTGATTTATTCGAAGCTGTTGTCTACACTTGCAACTGATAGGTAGTAGTTAGTTTGAATTGTAAAGTTTGGGCCATATTGTGTGTTTGGGCTTTTTACACTTTGAGCAATTTATTTTTATGAATTGTGTTTTGTCACGGATTGCTAAAGAGGGAGTTTGTTAGGTTTTAAGGCTTTAGGAACTAAATGTATTAGAACTTTATTTTGTATATGTTCGTAAACTATGATCAAAATAATGAGTCTAGGTTTAGGATTGCTTAAAGTTTATTGGTTTTAGTTTGAATCGAGCATAAATTTACTATGCAAAATTACAAAGCTTGATCAATCTAGAATCACAGATCAAAAAATTCTGCAGAAATTTCAAATGTAGCCCAAGCACATATGACATGTAGGGTTAAGTGTTTCACTCATAGTATAAAAGAAAAAACCCTAGCCATGTTTTATAAGTCTCTGAATAAGTGTGTGTTTGCTCTTGTGTGAGATTTAAGAGGTGTTTACCTTAGAACACAAGGAAAGCTCTACCAATATCAAGATTTGGTGGTGATTTAGTTGCTGCATAAAGAACATTCAAAGAACAACAAAACCTTTGAGAGGTGCCTCAAAGTCACAAGTAGGAGAACTTGTGCAGTAGCAGATTCAAAGAAAGAAGTGGTCTGTTGATTCGAAGCTAGCACATGGTCGTGGTAGTAAGTTTTCTACTTGAGGTAGCATTATGATGTTAGTGGTCTAAGTCCTTTTGTAAAACTTCAATTCTTTTATAGTGGATCTATTTTTACTTTGATGATAGTTAAGTCAAATTCTCCCCAAGTTTTTTACCAGTTTGGTTTTCCTAGGTTATCAGTTCTTTGTGTTCTTTATATTTTTTGCTTTATGTTTATTTGTGTTTAATCTAATCTTGAATAACAATCTTGTTAATTAATTTATTTTAATATTAGGTTAAACATATTGTGACAAGGGGTCTAAAAACATAACAGATTATAGATTAAAAAAAGCCACATAAGCAAGCCACACTTAAATGGCCCAATCAAATTTTCCCACCTCAAATAAAATTCCAACAAAATGCTATTGGAATCCAACAAAACACTAAAGAGAGTGAAACTAGGAAGGCAACATAAAGAAACTCACAGTGACCCAGATTGTGCCACAAAATTCTAAAACAAAAGTACACTCAAAATTTAAAACTCTTTAAAAAAATCAAAACCATTAACACCATAAGAAGTACAACAAAAGCAATAACAGATTTTTAGGGGTGGGAGGGGGGAAGAAATCTGAGATGGGTATGTCACTATGTCTTATCCTTTACCTTTTTCTCCAAAATTAAAACCAAATTAAAACCAAGTTGTAAATCGAGATGGTGTTGTTGGAGAACTAATAAAGTTGTGAACTTTTTTATTTTCAGAACTATAAACTGGTTATGTATAAGGAGAAATATAAAGAAACATAACAAAATCTTCACTCCAAGGAAAACTTGTGGGACCATATGTGCTTTGGTGTACAAGATCTCTTGACACAATTTGCTTGTCTTGTCGGAGACCTGGAGGAATTTGGTGACTGTATTTAGGGGTGTCCACAAGTCGGGCCGGGTTGGGTTTGTGCCTGACCCGAAACTTTCAGGTGGGTGAAAACAAAACCCGAAACTGACTCGGAATGCTAGTCGGATCGACCGGTTTGAGTCGCGTTGAGTTTTCGGGTTCACCGGTCAGTTTCAGTTTTTATTGCCAGTGCCGTTATTTTGGCCGGATCCATCGAGATTTGGCCAGATCATGACAAGATCTCGCTGGATCTAGACCAGATCTTGTCTGATTTGATGGGTTTCAAGTAAAGTTTTGCCAAATAAGTTCAAATATTGCCGGATTTTGTATGTTTTCATCGAAGAACCTTCGAATATCACTGGAAGTTTCTAGGTTTATGATCAGGTCAAGTTGCTTAGGTTTCAGGAAAGGAAACCTGCCAATTGACCCGAAGGCGTCAGGTTTTGTGGGCGGCGACCCACCACCGACCGTCGGAGTGTTGGTTCGAGCGGTTTCCAATTCGGGCTTGGGCGAGTTGCTCGGGTTGGTTGGGTATACAGGTTGGGTGGACAATCCTAACTGTATTTGAGAATTTAGAGTGAGATTTTTTGGGTTTTTTTTAGTGCTTTGGTAAGTTTTTGAATTTTTTTAATTGAGGTGGCAAGATTTGATTGGGCTAGTTTAGTATATGACTTGTTTATGTGGCTTTTTTAATGTGTAATTAATTGATTTATATTGTTATGTTAACCATACAAATCATTTTTCTAGTAAGTATTTTTTACTAGTGAGTTGAACAGTAGAAACCAAATTATCTGTAAGTTAAAATTAATTGAGATCAAATTAACTTTTATTGAAATGTAAGAACTAAATTAATTGTGATCTTAAAATATAGATAGGGACTACAAATGGCATTTTATCCTAATTTTTAATTATCAAAATTAATTTATTTTTATGAATAAATGATTGATTTGATAATTTAGAAAATCCATCTGTTTAGTGTCGAAAGAGTGTCAATCATAATAATAAAAGCACCATTGATTTTCTATCCAAAAAAAAAAACCATTGATTTATCCCTCAAAAATACCAACAAAAAAAAAAAGCAATAAAACCATAAAATTTTCAAAAATTGGAAAATCTGCTCAATTTTAACTAGCCAAAAAGTGTTGATTCTGGAAAATAAATATCCATCAGCAATCTGTGTTAGGTTTCCTAAGATTTTGTTCCTATTTCATTTTTCTTGTGGTTTCTTTCAATCTAAGGTTAGTAATGAAATTATATGGACCTAAGTGACCAATCACACCCTAAAAATCCCATTGATTGGTAGTAACTCCGAAGATGCATGGAGCATGTACAAGGAACACACGCAAACACTTCTTGCTTGTCGCCATCATGAGTAGTCAAACTTCCCTCCATTGACGCCCTCCCTTGATTATATATGAAACTAGTTGCTAACTCGTGCAATGCACGGGAATAGCTACTAAATGATTTTCAAGGGGAAAAAAAACAATTTATTAGTTTTTTGTGGGAAAGAATAAGGGACATAATGTTGTGCCTCTAATTTAGTTTATGTTGTATATATAGGTATATACAAAAATAAGTTGTAATATATATACTAAAAGGTGCTTATTGATAGGTCACAACCATTTAAATTGGATATACCAAAAGGTACCTATTAAAAGGTCATAACCCTTCATATTAAATATATATTAAAGGTACCTTTCGAATGAAAAGGTGCCTATTAAATGAAATTGTGTCTATTGACCGAAAATGTGCATATTGAATAAAAAAATGTCTGCTGAAGGGTTATAATCCTTTAGGTATAAATAGTGGTTCATATTCATTTGATAACTTATTCTCAACTTCTTTTTTTTCATCTTTCTTAGAAACACAAGAAACCTATGGGTCTTTTCCAAAATTGTTATTTGTAAGTCAATTTTTTTTTTTTTTTTTTAGCAAAGCAAATAATAATATAAATAATAAAATTTGAGACTAATCAACCAATTTTACCAAAAACAAACAACTTAGCCCTTTATAAAACTTTAAACAAAATTATTTTGTCTTTACCAACAAAAGACATGCTCTACACACATAATAAAAATAATAATAAAAAAAGAAAACATTTGCCGACTAAGTAATAGAGCCAAAAGCCAAAACCACGACATATAGCTAGCAATAAAACCGCCCCCCCTAACTCCAAGTCCTGGCNTATATATTTTTTTTTTCATAACAATAGAAGAAGTTGTTTTATATGTGGGACTAAAATTTTTCTTAAAAAGTTTAAAATTTTGTTAAGTGACTTTAGAGCATCCACATCAATTCGTTTAAAATTTTCTGTCTATTTTACATAAAAACTTGTTTTTTCTATTTTGCACAAACAATTTATAAAAACCCCTACATCAGATCATCTATTATATACTATCTTTTCTTTAAATAATCATTTAATTTTATTATTTTATTATTTAATTTACCCACCAACCTACCACCCACTACCCACAACATCCACCACACACGGTCTCCCTCTCTATTTTTCTCATTTTTCAGAACAACACTCTCTCTTCTCTCACGATCAGCCATAGCCAGAGCTCACCTTGAGCTCCGTCCAGGGCCAAGAGCCCCAAATCCTTCGCCATGCCATCACCGGTGGCAGCAAAGATCAGCTGCAACACCGCCACAAACAGTGGTCCAAATCTTCACTTTCTCATGGCAGTAGCGAACACTCCACCCAAACTTCCATGGTAGTAGCGACAGCAGCTTTGACGTGAGTTTTGGTTTGATTTTTTATTGATTTTGGGTTCCATTTTCTGTTAATTTTTTGTATGATTTTCCAATGATTTTTTGGTTGGATTATTATGTGTTGTAATGGTGGTGGTGGGTGCATGGACAGAGCCATTCATTTTTTAAATAATATAATTATATGACTATATATTTAGGGTATAATTTTAGCAACTTTATTTAATAAAATTACATTTTGTTTTCCTTATTGATCATTATAAGAGAAATGCTACAGTTATAAACTTTTTTACAACATCTTGCAAATTCTTACTGGTTTACATCTAAATCTACCACTTACATCACTTTTTTACTTACTAATAACCACTAATCACAACAAAAATTTGTAAAAAAAATTTGTAGATTTAGTATTTTCCTCCTTTTAAAATCCATTAAAAAATTTATAGATCTAAAATCTAAAAAAAAAAATATATATATATATATATACAAGCCCAAAATATTAGCCCAACAACAAAAATTACCAATAGGCAATAGCAAAGCAAATAATAATAATAAATAATAAAATTTGAGACTAATCAACCAATTTTACCAAAAACAAACAACTTAGCCCTTTATAAAACTTTAAACAAAATTATTTTGTCTTTACCAACAAAAGACATGCTCTACACACATAATAAAAAATAACAATAAAAAAAGAAAACATTTGCCGACTAAGTAATAGAGCCGAAAGCCAAAACCACGACATATAGCTAGCAATAAAACCGCCCCCCCTAACTCCAAGTCCTAGCTTCGTCCCTAGGTGGGTGGATGGTTGATCGGCTGTGCTGATTTAGATGAAGAGAGGGAAAGGGAGAGAGGGAGTGAAATGAGAAAGAAGATGGATCTAACTGGTGATGGAGAAAATAGTATAAAATATTGATTTACAAGGCTACAGTAGTCGTGTATATTTACACGGTTACTATAGCAGATGTGTAAATATACACACTTATGCTCCCACTGATGTGGACTGTTTTTGAACAAATATGTGTAAATTTAAGCACTTTTTCTATTATACACACTTATACACTCACTGATGCAATTGCACTTACTTGTGAATTGATGACAAATTGCACCATTTCATCTTAATATCACAAATTGCCCTCAAAAACCCATGCGATGCTTTACCTACAGGACACGTAATCACATTTGCTTCGGGTCAAACTCAAGATGGAATTGATGAAACCTAACTAATATTGATTTTTGCCAATGCAATCAGTACGGTATATAAGCATAACTGATATTGTGAAATTATGAGACAAACTTAACATCAGAATCAATACAAAGTAATTGTAATCATATTTAACATTGAAACTCTCTAATGCAATCCCAGATCCAAAAAGTAAAATAAAATGATTGAACAAAAAAGCAAAGCAGAGTAAGAGGAGCAAAATCCAACACACCGTATTGTCTCCCACTAAGTGAAAAAGTTCCCACTTCCGTCTCTGCGGCCTGCCGAACGGAGAGAATGTGACCAATACCAGGAAGTTGAAAACACCATGACTGGAAATGGAAATGGAAAAAAAAAGGTGGTGGTTGGAGACGTTGAGAATGCAAAGTAGGGAATTGAGTAAGGAACGTGAAAGGTTATAATGCTAATTTTAAGAGAGAGAGAGAGAGAGTTTGTGTATGTTTAAAATAATGAAGGGATATGAACGATTTTTATGTGTTATAAAACTTATCTGGAATATTGCTATTTGGTAACTACTACCCAAGAGAAACTATCACTAAAATGTTGATCTTATTTCTCCAAACAAAAAGATACATTGTTCTATGTTTTTAAAGAAAAACATGACATTAATTTACATAGCCACGTGACGCAATGAAAAGTGGTCAACAAAACGTCAAACATTTCGACTATTCGTTATTATATAAATTACACTCCCCATGAAATGTCAATCCCCAACCCGAGTAGATTTTTATAAATACAACAATTAATTCTATACATCTCAAACCGTTATTTTATTAACTAAATATTCCATTTCTTAAATTAAAAAAATAAATAAATAAATCTTGCAAATTATGAACAAAAGAAAATTCTCCTCCTTGAGGTTCGTGGGTAAATGAAACTCAGAAGTACAAACCTGTCAAAAAAAAAAAAAAAAAAAAAAAAAAATAAATTTGGCTGGACTTAGGATACACACGCAAGAGCTCTTGATTGCGAAAGAAAAGGGGGAAAGCAGTTCGAGTGGGTATTTATACCCCAAATCGAGGAACTGTGTGGGTTTTCCCGCCTATAAATGAGAGGCGAATCCCCACCATTGGATTACCATCACCTCGTTGAACGTAGGAAGCACAGAGCCGTCTGAATTTAATGAAGGACACATTACATGCACCGAAGCGCCAGTAACGCGCCTTGGGCAGATGAAAAGACTTCGGCACTGACGGGGGACAAGACTCGACTAGACACGGAATAGGCCCGAGGACGTCAAAATCCTCTTCTCCGTCTAAGGATGCGGACAGTAAAATTTTGAGGGGCTATTGTGGGGCCAAAGAGTCGAATAGTCTCAGCCCACTTCGTACCAGGCCTGTGGGCCTACGCCGAGGAGGTATTTAGGGTCCGAGGATGAAAGTAAGAAGTCCAGGTGCCTAAGAAATATCGCCGAGGACGATTCTGTCCTCGGACAACTGAGACCATAAAAAAGGAAAAGCAACACACCATCAAGGGGAGTCTCCTAGAGTATCTCAAGAGAAAGAACCGGTACAACGTGACAGCCATAGAAGCATGATGAAGGAGCAATTCAGGGAGGAAATGTCACCTCCGCATTAAATGACCACAACTAATGTTCTGGTCGCATTAATGAGGAAAAGACCCTTGAACAATGCTGCCTTAGTTGCTGCAGCCCACAGAATGTTAGGCAAGGCTGCTGATGGGACAGACACTCAAGTAATGGCCTGTATGATCGACAAATAAAGGGCCAAGATCAGTGGAAATGGGGATATATAATGTAAGAGACCTCCCAAGAGAGGGAGGGGAATAACAATTGTAGCATCTGGTGCCTTCTTTGTAACAAAGCATAAAGGAAATACTAGGACCTACGTACCCCGAGAAAAATGGCCAAGGAGCCTAACTCCATACTTTATCCTGTACTCCTTCCATCCAATCTGGGGGTCATCATGTTTAGTTGTTGTAATTCTCGTTAGGGCCTAGTTCTTCGACTCACGCTCTACAAATTTATTGTATTGGGCTAACTGGATTTGAATCCATTCACCTAACAATGATAGTGCTCAAATTCGGTCCCTACAAGTTTAATTGTAATGGTATCTTTTGTGGTATGTTTGTGGCTCAAACCACATTTCTTCCTATCCACTATTTACTAATAAATTTTTTTATCTTGAAAAGAGACTACGAATTTGTATTTATGTAGAATTATAAATTTGTGCATGATTATATTATTTTATGGTCAGTGTTTTTACCAACTTTAATTGAAACTTTTCACCAAGATTGACTGCATACAGTTTGAGGGAAAAATATGAACTTATTTTTTTTGTTGAATATCATTAAATAATATTTATTTAATTTTCTATATTATAATTTTTTTTAATTGAAGCCATTTTTCATATTTTTTGATTACAAGTTAATGTTTTTTTTTTTGGGAAACCAATTAATATTTTATATTTAAGTTTTGTTAACATTTACTTTTCAATTGATAATATAATTAAGGTCACCATTCATAGATTATTAAAAAATTATTTTAGGATGTCATTTTCATTTTTTTAATAATTATGGCCACCTTCCAATTACTTCACCTACCAACTTTGCTATTCCATACTTCTCAATGTTGGATTACTTCAGAATTTTAGTAGCCAAATAAAAGTTAATTCAGAGGGTCTTATTTTAATTAAATATATATATAGTATTTTTTATTAAATATTTTTTCAAAAAACACGCCCCTCAACTTTTTATTATATTGAAATTAAAAAGAAAAGTTTCTAAACACACCAATAGCGTAGGTGAAAAACATAGTTTCATTTTAACTTATGCGGAGAATTGATGGGCATGTGAGTTTGACAGTGGAAGTACAATTTTATTGACTATGTTAAATTTCTAAATTTTATCTATTGTGTTCTTAGTTATTAGAGTTTTTAAATACTTTCAATTAAGTATAATGTTATTTTGTTGAAGTGTATACATTATACAAAAGTAGGATCCAATTCTAAATTTTTTTATTCCAACTAAATATTGTGATCTACCCCCTTTACACGGGCGTGTGTTTAGAGGATTTCTTTTATTTTAGTTTAAAAATAAACATATAAAATTAATTGATAAAATCCAATAAAAATTAGCAGTACAATTTCTTTTGGAAAATATTTGGTACCAATAAAAAAATTACATATGTCCTGTTGTGTGTAATGCATATGACTCACTTGATTGGTTGGATTAAGTGAGCAAGTGTATTGCACGTGATAGAGACAAGCGATATTTTTCTATCAGTGATTGGAGTTCAAAACTCGAAACATTTCTTTAAAACATAAGGTTTATACTCGCAAAGTCTATGACAACTTAATAATCACTAAGTCAAAACATTAAATCTGTAGAAGCAAAACAAAATACATGTTAAACAAAGCACAAATCCAAATGGTTGTCTATGGAAAGGATCAAATTTGCAAATGGTTGTTGTGATAGTGCTTTTTTTTTTTTAGCACTATGGCCCAAGGATCCTGGGCCGTGTGAGAGGTTCTTGGTGGACTGGGATCAATTCTCCGCAGCTAACGGGCTGATTTAAGAATAGATTTGTGCACAGAACAAGCTTCCTACAATTACAAACAACTAAAAAAAAAGTATTTGTATTGAATATCGTTTAACAGTAAAGGAAATGCATAATAAATGAAATATAATGCAAAGAACGTGTTAAGGATCCTCTAATTGGTGAGGTATGTTTCATTAGTTTCTTTTAACTGTGATTACAAAGCTCACTAAGACATGATGCAAGGTTCAAATGAGTTCAAAAATTACAGACTTTGATAGCCATTCAAGCTTCAAAGACTTGCAAAGTTTGAATTCGTTGAATCCGAGTGTGTACTGTAGTGGCTGCCTCTGGGATACCGGGAACAGATTCCTCTGTTTTCCCTTTAGTTTAACAGAGTCTCTTCTATATCTTTTTGAGACTTTTAGAGAAATGACTTTAAGTGTCCTAACGAATGATCTAAGCATCCAGAATTGAATTCCTATGCTTTTCCTTTCCCCCCTTTTTATAGCACATTTTTTTTTTTTTTTTCTTCGCTTCAGTTGCTAGCCTCTATACTGGTCGGTATGTACAAGTAAAGCCATGAGTAAATGATATGTCTTATAGAAGAACCTAGAAGTCTGATGGCATGCAGGATGTGGCCAATTCGTAAATTAATGGGACCATTTGCACATAGTTAATCCATCACCAAGCCTTTAATCTCACACTCCACCACTAAATCCTGAAGCCCCAGCTCCACTGCAAAATGCATTGCAATGCATAATAATAGACCCTGTACTTCAATCCGATCATTGCCTGCTTCTATTCTTGCACACAGCCCCAACACAATGACACCCACCATCACTGACAACCACTCCCAAACCATACCCCCAAATATCTTGTAGTTTTTTGAACATTCTAATTTCTAAACCATTTGATGGCCTATGTTTCATACATCCTTCATGATCACTTGAATTTTCCATCTAGGAAACCTTGTATTCTAATATAAGGCCACAGCTTCAACATTAGCTAGAAGAGTAATAACCTTTATAAATCCTCATTTTTTTTGTTGCCTCCAGAGCTTCTTTGACAGCCAGACAGATGATCATCACCTTGGTAGCTGGCTAAGATCCTTTTTGTCTTCTCAATCTTTGCAAACAAAACCTAACCCTGCTTATAATTTATTCTTCGATCTACGATCTGACACTAACAGAATAACTTGCCAGCTTATACATTCCACAAAGCCTTGATTTAGCTTCCCCTAAACAGATTATTGTTGCTTATCAAAGGGCTTCCCTGCAAGTGCCAATATATATATATATATATATATATAGAAGACGGGGACAACCTTAACATTGACAAGCATCCACTAAAAATCAGAATTGATCCTGAAATGCCACAAGTTTTACAACTACCCCTGCAAAAATGAATGAAAAATCAAGATATTCCTAGGAATGGCAACGAGTCGAGTTTGGGCCGGGGTTTTTGATACCCAAACCCAACCCGCAGGTCCTCCCTTGTTACTCGGACCCAGCCCGTTTAATAAACGGGTCTTTTTTTTAGCCCCAAACCTGGTCCATCGGGTCTTCACAGGCCCTGTCTAGCCACTTCTGGGCCTATTTCGTGGCAGCCTGATCCAACCCAATCTTATTTAAAAAAAAAAAAAAACCAAACACGAACACAAATCGATCAACATTGTTATCAGTTAAATCCTCAAACTCCATTTATCATTTATGGAAGAAACAAAACTCTGATTTTTACATTTATGGACAGATTTTTACATCAACACAACATTCACTCCGATTTTTACATATTGAATCCTCAAACAAATACCCAAAAACAAAAACTATTGAGAGAGGAACAAAACTCCATTTAGATTTGGACAAATTTTTACATATTAAATCCTCAAACAAATACCCAAAACAAAAACTACTAAGAGGGAAATGAACCTAAAAAAGAAAAAAAAAAAAAAAAAAAGAACTCAAACCACTAAATCTCTCTCCGATCTAACATTCACGGCCTCCTTTGTGACAAAAACAGTAGCCACCACGAGATTCTACAAGTTCTCCTTTCAGAGACAAAACCAACGACGCTATTCAACAAGTCACATGTGAGATGGAAGAAAATCCATGGAGAATTGAGGGTGAGGATGAGATGTGAGTGTTTGAACCTGATTTGTGACTTTGAGAGTCTTGGTGGAGCTGATTAAAGAGTGAGAGTCAGTGAAGGAGGCGGCTGAGTTGAGAGAGACAGGAGAGAAATGAGTTTTAGGTTAAGATTGTGATATATATATATATATATAGGTAGGTTTTTTTTTGCAATTTTTTATTTAAGCTAATCGGTCAGGTCGGGTCTGGGTTCGAGCTTGGTTTTTGCCAAAACCCGGACTCGTCTCGTGTTTTTTTTAAAAACCCAAACTCGACCCTGTTCTTTATCGAATTGGGTAAAACCCGACCCATTAGGGTCGGGCCAGGCTAAGTACTCGTGGGTCGGGCTTAAATTGCCATCCCTAGATATTCCTTACGATTATCATCTCTGAAGCATCGACGCAACTGGGAGGGTGCCGCACCGGAGTTCGACGCGGCCCAACGTGGGGTACGGCGTCTGACATAGCTACCCGAGTGTTAGTGCCGCGTTTAAGATTTTTTTTTCTCGGATTCGAGCCGACTCGGCTCTATTCGCGCTGACTCAGCTTCGATTCGCACCGAACCGGGCCAATTTGGCCAAAATTAGGCCGTATCGGCTGAATCAAGTCGTATCGGCCGACGACCAAAATGGTCGAAACAAGCAGAAATCAGCCTTAAGTCATGCCGAAACAATCGAAATTGGTTTTGAATGAGGCCAAACATCCTAAATCTATTCTTCCTCAATTTTATTCTGAATATTTGTTGCTTCTTCTGTGTTTTCTTTTTTGTTGTGTTTCTTGCATTCTTCTTTCTTTGTTTTGTGAATCAAAGCCATAGTAATGTGTTTTTTAAGAATATTTTAATAGTAAAAATATATAGAAAATATAAATAAAAATATTTTTAATAATTTTTTAATCGCCGCACTTTGTCGCACCCGCACCCAACTTTTAAAAAAATTGCCGAGTCTCGCACCTGCACCTGTGCTTCAAGAGTTTCATTTTTCACTACCACAAAAAGGACAATAGGTATTAATATAATTTTTCCCTCTCGAGAGTTCAGATCTAATAAGTAGTACCTTTTCTACAAATATTCCAAACAAAATAATAGATTTCACTTGAAATATTGAACCTCGACAACCTTAACCACTTTCACTTGATACTATCCCCAAACATGGTTTGTTTTTAACCTCCCTCAGTCAATTGTCTACAAAAAAGAAAATAGCCAAAGACTTCATATTATCATCTTCTAGAATAGGGACATATCATCTTGTCTTGTAAGGCCATTCTAGCCTT
The DNA here is from genome assembly GCF_002906115.3 of Quercus suber. Lineage (NCBI taxonomy): Eukaryota > Viridiplantae > Streptophyta > Magnoliopsida > Fagales > Fagaceae > Quercus > Quercus suber. The sequence goes on from NW_027070094.1 coordinate 122,055, forward strand.
TCTAGGCAGTGAAATCTTCAAGATTTCCCATTCACTTCAACATTGGTAGCTCCCATTAATCATTAGTCAATACGTTGATATGATTACAGTACAAAGTAAAACAATAAATTTTCTCCATTATAGAGATGGCTTTCCCTAATAAGAGGGAGGGAGGCATGAAGCAACCAAAAGCGCCAAACTAATTACTACTAGGTGCACTACTATCTCTGTGTGATATAAAAATAAATAAATTTACTAATGATGGCATTTTTACTTTAAAACTATTACCCTATGTACCCTCAAATGAATAAAGGTTCGAGAATCCCCAGTAATATTCAAATAGTGGTAAGGTCAAACAGGATTGGGATCAAAATTATAAGGGTTGACACAAATTTCATCCTGTGTTTTGACAAAAGACAACCAAAAGATATGAAAGTGAAACAGGCAGGAACTTAAACTGATTGATATTGCACAGGTTTGACAACTCAATCCAAAGTTATTTTAATTAATTTTTTAAAGTTAGAATTGGTACCAATTGGTATCGTGCCTAATATGGAGGAATTAGTGGAGATTTTGGGTTGTAGGCAGCCTTCGCTTCCCTTGAAATACTTGGGCCTTCCATTGGGTGCTACACATAAAGAGGAGACAATTTGGAAACCTGTATTGGAGAAGACGGAGAGGTGCACGTGTCGCTCAAACACCTCCAAACTCCTATAAATAGAAGCCTTCCTAAGGCATTTGGGGAGGACGAAGATTCAAAAGTAAAAAAGCTCTGCAAAAATCAAGTTTCAAAGCCTTCAAGAACTTCAATCTCAAAATCAAAGAACACTCGAAGCAGAATCATCCAAACTATCTGCCTAGATCCTAAAGTTTGCTGGAATCAAGCTCAAAAGCCTCTAGAAATATCAACAAACTACAAATCAGCAAACCTCTACGGATTCAAGCCTCCAAATCACCGAAGAACTTCCACCACAAATATTCGAATACGAAGAACATTCGAAGAGGAATCATCCAAATCATATTCCTAGATCTCAAAGTTCACTGGAATCAAGCTCAAAAGCATCCAGAAACCTCAACAAGCCATAAATCAACGAAACTCTACGGATTCAAGCCTTTAAAGCACCGAAGAACTTCCATCACAAACCTTCAAAGACGAAGAACGCACCAAGAACATAAAGAATACGAAGAACGTGAAGAACAAAGAATTTCGAACAAGCTCATAGCCAGAGATTCATTGTAATTCTGTTTCAAAGATCTTCGATCCATTCCTCAGCCAAATTGAAAGATATCTTGTGTTCGAATCAAAACCACATTACCACAATTCCAATCAACAAATTTTTCAAGGAGATCGAATCAGAGGATAACTCTTTTGTAATCACAGAGAATTGTACCACACAATCATCAATACAAATTTGTATTTGTTTGGCTCATTTCGAGCCGAGAAATTTAATCGTCCACAGTACCATAAAAAACCTATCAGGAAATTAACAATGCAATTTTGTGCTGGATGTTTTAGTGTATTGGTGCAGTGAAGATTCATGGTGGGGTGTCTAGCGATCAGGGAAACTCTATTGAAAGCGATTCACCTAAACATCAACTCACATGATGGTTGCAAGGAGATAGAAAGAATGATCAAAGGCAACAAATCAAATGGAAAACAAAGTCCTTAGTTGAAGACATTCAAAGTAAGCTGTGCGGCAAGAATCCCAACAATTTGCCAATCTTGCCTCAAATAGTTTCATGAACATATTTGGGTCTGAAATGACTATGTTGCTGGTTAGAACTTTATGTTATTATCTTCACACAAACTTTTCTTTTTTGTTGCATCCAAAAATAGTTGCGTCCAAAAAACAAAGTCCTTGAAGAAAAAAAACGTGATACCCTCTATTCCAAACAATGACAGACCTACCAACCTTAACTGTAAAGCATGCCTTGTTACAAAGAATGTTCCAACTTACCAGATTACAGAAACTGTTAAACAAACGAATTGGTAACAGGCTCCATGAATATGGGAAAGAACATGCCTCTGCCTCATATAAGAACCTGTATCCAGACTTGATTTTATTCTGAAATACTTTCCAACCACACAATGGAGATTCTTGCATGATTGAAATTGGATAATGTGAAACCTGGTCTACTTTGAATCAAAAACCTCCATACAGTGGCCATACACTGCTGCAGCTTTTTTTTAATTTTTCTGTACAATAAGTTTAGGCTCAAATATATATATATATATATATATAGATAGATATAATCCGTTTCAATCTACCAAGAAAAAACATATCATTACATATTATTTCCTGCAGCAACTTTGTACCCCAGAGGACAGCAGTGGAAATCATCAATGAGATTTCATTGTGATAGTGAAAATGAATCACTAAATGAGATCTGACATGCTCAAGTGCAAGTATGCTGTTTTCAAAATAAGTCCATCTAAAGTCTGCACTAACTAATTCAAGCAACAAATACAACCATCCCTCATAGAAATATTCACGATACTTTGCTATGGTATAAACTGCATGAATCAAGTTAACATCATACAGCACATTGGTTGTGCAAACATAGTTTCAGACATCAGTTGCCAAGTACACTTTTAAAAAAAAAAAAAAAAAGTAAATGATTTTATTCCAAATAAGTACCTTATTAATAATACGAAACACTAGATAGCCTAAAGAATTGCAACCAAAGAATTAGATAGCATAATAATGTTAATTTTATTCCATTAAAATGAATTGAGAAACTGATGACAAATCAAAATCTAGACTAAATAACCAGATTTGCACCACCCCACATCTGTTATAAATAGCTCGTTTGACAAAGTTACTCTTGTTGATAAGTAATGATATGGGAACTGGCATAGTGGCCTTTTTTGTAATTTGGAGACAAATAGTTAATTTGCAAGTAACAAAAGTTTTTTGTAAATTTGTGTTTCCAATTGAGTTTACCTGTTGTAACACGCTTCTTTTGTCCTCCTGAGATGCCCCTTACCATTTGATCCCCAACTATGGTATCTGCGCACACTTCCAATCCCAAAACCTGTAATGAGGTGGACTCAAATAAATAATAAATTATGGAAACCTATTGAAAAATTTTCAATCCATGCTGATGTTACCTTTAGAACATAATCTGTCATGATGCTTGTCTCCTGGCCTTCAGTTGCTACTCCCTTCAAATTGCAGAAGCCAAATAAAAACACGTAGGTTGTCAATCACCATGAGCGCATGTTCTCTAGATCAGTTACTCTATTGAATCTTGATTTGAGCATAATCTTTGATGAAAATATGAGCTAAACTGCCTATCATTTTCTGAGGTTGAGAATAAGTCAATGAAAGCAGCTTCTTTCTTACCTTCATGAAGATATCGATATCTGGATCAGGCATAATATTGGCTGTTTTCTCTCTTCTAGACAACTCTGCTAGCATCTCTGCAAATTTTTGAAATAGTATGCAGGTGACTCGTGTTTTACAGCTTACACACAAATCAATCAGGCCACATTCTGAAAATTAAACTGCCTGAAAGAAAATATGAAGTGGAAACCCTATAAATTAACTAACCCTGACGCCATCCAACTCCTTGGCATCTTGCAGAGAAGGCCAATGTTTCCCTCACAGTCATTTCTGCAATATGGAGATCATGTTGACTGATGTAGGCAGCAGTTCTCTGGGGTATAAACTCGCACAGGTCATGGCCATTATAAGTCACCCCTCCTGAGAACTAGAGGAGAAATTCCAGTTTCATATTGGAGATTAGACTAATCAGCAGAAAATATAAAGCTACATATTGAGAATAACCAATGAAAGGATTAAAGCCTTGATCAAAACTTTATTCACCTTTAAAGTTGGATCAAGTTTTCCAGCCAAAGCTAATAAAAGCGTGGTCTTCCCGGAACTTGGAGGGCCTAACAGCAATGCCATTCTGGAAAATGCATATGAACAAAGTAAGAAATCAGTGCCCCAATATTCTAAATTGAATAAAATTTCCAACATTCATAACTCAGTTCAAGAATATGAACTGAGCTTGCCTTCTCACCTGCCAGGCTTAATGATTCCACTAACATCTTGAAGAATGGACAAACGCTTCTTTTTACTTGGAAGAAAATGGACATAACTCAAGACATCCTTTTAAAATCAAAGGGCAAAGTAAACGGTAAAAATCAAAATAATAAGAAGAAAATCTCTAGACAACATATATGATAGATTAAATACATCAAATTTATATAATTGTGATAAATGTTGTGTGTTACCTCCAATATGTTAAAAATGAAGCTAAAAAGTGTAGGCAAAGCTCTGCTCCCAACATGGGTTTCTGCTTCTACACTTAGATGCTCAAATCGAACTTCAATTGTGGGAACATCAATTCCAACTCTTAACAAATATCAAATATCAAGAAACAAGAAGACTTATAACAGAAAATTCACCAAAGATATAAACTAAACCAAAATAATAATAATAATAATAATAATAATAAATGGAAGTTTTGTGTGCTGGGTACAATTTTTTTTTTTTTTTAAATAAAAACTCTCCTATTTTTATGAAGAAAAAAAGATAAAGAAGATAAAACTAATAAGAGAACATACCTATCTATGCGGTTCCTGAGCTGCAACAAGAACTTCTCATTGTCCTCCTCGGGGATCTTCAGCAACCTATCAATCAAAATCTTCCTCTCATGAAGTCCAAGATTATGTATATCAATTTCACTGGTCTCACCTTCCGGTGAAGTTAGTAAACCTTTCTTCAACCGGTTGAAAGTAGGAAGCTTTTCGAGTGCAGCCCATTTAAGAGCTTCTTCATCATCTTCATCTCCTGAAGATTTCGAGTACGCTTCCACGCCACCACTCCTCCATATGGAAGAACTGTTTCTTCGAAAACTATTTCCCGCATTATAAAGGTCACCAGCCTCCATGTTTATGCAACAGCAGCTAAAAAGTTAAAAAACCCACCAAGGACTTTTCAAACTCTATATATAGCTTACACCAATGGTTATCACTTCTTCAATAACTGAAGAAACTCATCATAACCCAAAAATTTTTCTTCTTACGTGAATAAGATCAATATTTCAATCTTTATGCCTTAAAAATCCGATGAAACAGGGAAAGCCCACTATGCATGTTTAAAAAAACCAACCATATTCTGAATGAGAAAGTAATACTAAGATTTAGATGTTACTTTGTGCAGAGATACATTAAATTCACTGTTAAATATACGGAGATTTGACAATTCTAGTTTTGCTCAATATGTTCACAAGGATAGATTTTTTTTTTTTTTTGTATAACGGTATTGGAGTCAGTTAAAAAAAAGTATAACGGTTTTTTTTTTTTTGATAATCAGAGGATATCGAGTATTGGACTTTGATTGTTCTTTCTTCTTCTTCTTCGATCTCTTATATACTACAGGGATCGTGACCCGTGGTACTGTTGTTAATTATTAAATTGTTGATCATAGAGTAAGCAAATACGTCACCATTTTTATGATAATTTTTTTTTTTTTTGGAGGATAAAAAACTAGGTTTGAGAAATACTTTAATCATGATATCAAGTTGAACTAGTGGCAGTTGAGCCTTCATGTTTTTCTTTTCTTTTTTTTCTTTTTTTTTTAGTTGTTGATAGGAATGGAACTTCATGCCTTTTATTTATTTATTTTACTAGCTTGTAATCTCTTCCATATGCATGGATATATTTAAAAGATATATAGTATAATTTTTACGTATATAATTTAAAAATTATTGATAGTCATTCTTATAGATTTTTTTAACTCTTTAAATAGTCTTATAAGAATGTTATTAGAAAGAAATAAGCATGTGTTGTGTATCCAAAAGTTAAGTCATTTTGAATATACACCGTTGTAAGTTTCTTTAAAAAAACCTTATTCTCTCTCTCTGTATGTGTGTATTAAAAATACTTAGTATTCTAAAAAAACCAAAACAAAACAAAACAAAAAGACAGAAAATGTAAATTGTCCATTTTTTGAATATTTTTATGTTCATTAATTCTAGAGTCTTTGATTTTTATACACAATACCTCACTTGAACGGATATTTATGATATGGTTCTACATTCGATTCCAAAATTAAGAAATAAGACTCTCTAAATATAAATATTTTATGACACATGGTATAAAATTGTACTTCAATTGTAGAATCTAATTGAATTTTCTCTCATTTTTACCTATTAAGATATATATATATATATAATGACTTATAAAATTTGAATTGTTTTTAGTTATACAAAAAAATGGCTCATAAATATTAAATCATTCAAACTCTCTCTTCCTCTAATTATATATATATATATATATATTAAATATATGATTATGTTTTTTATGGTTTATTTAGATTGGACTCCTCGTTTTCTATACTAAATTAACTTATTTGGCACAAAAATTAAAAAAAAATTGATTAGATAGGACATGTGTCGTAAAATTAAGTTCAAATTGAAATCCAATTTTTACATTGAATTAACTAACTTTGCACAAAATTTAAAATTTTTTATTAGATAGAACACGTGATGCAAAATTAGACTCTAATTGAATTTTTTCTCAGTTTACCTATTAATATATATATATATATATATGACTTATAATGAATAAAAAAGGCCATAAATATAAAAACATTCAAAAATTATGTTTTTTTATGGTTTACTTATATTGGACTCCTCTTTTTTTACTCTAAATTAATTTATTTGACACAAAAATTTAAAAACTTAGATTAGATGGGACACATGTCACAAAATTTAACTCAAATTAAAATCCAATTTTTACATTAAATTAACTCACTTGACACTATAAAAAAAAAAATAAATAAAAAATAAAAAACTTAAATTAGTTAGGACACGTGGTGCAAAATTAGACTTTAATTGAATTTCAATTTGAAACCTAATTAGATTTCTCTCAGTTTTACCTATTATTATTATTATTATAGATTGGAGTGGAGCCTTCATGTTGGGATGCCCTTATAGGCTATAGCTATGTTCCTCTCTCTCTCTCTCTCTCTCTATTTTAATCTTTGGTCGGATTCTTTTTTTTTTTTTTTTCATAACACACAAACATACAACAACATGCCAACTCCAATGCAATTAGAGCGCAAAGCTATTGAAGATGATATACTCACGCACACCAAGTAANGCATGGTGATGAGGAGCAATCATAAACCAAATATAGTGTAAGCATATCATTTATTTTGTTTTATTTCTATAACTTTAAATGGTGTTAGTGTGTTGCTCACTTTATCTGAAAAACATTTATTAATCAAGGATTTTTCTTATGCAGGACAAAGTCTACTGTTTGATTTATGTAATTTATTAATTTTGGTATTTTTATGTAATTTTTGTTCTTTTAGGTTTAGAGCATTTATTTCCTTATTCTTAAATACTTTTTAATACTTTTTAGGTCAAATTTGGTTCTCGTTATGGTTAACTATTAATTAGAATTTATTTTATAATATATTGTTTTCTCTAGTGAATTCAACGAACTCTTCATGGATTTGAGGTTTACTACTAGAAACTAACAGTTTATCAAAACCTCAACTTACTCTGGTTGGATGGCTAATCGGCGTGACGGTAACCACCACCACAACAACATCAAAGTTGAAGACCTAGTCCTCACTAGGGCTGAGTTCTACCAATTTCGTGAAGAGATGAAACAATTTCATGAAGAGGGTCAGCAAGAAATGCGTGAAATCCGGCAAGTGATTGCTACTCTTCTTACTAGGAAATCATCTCACAACAACATGGATCAATATATTCAAAGACGTACTCCTAACTACATGAAAATTCCATTTTTTGATGGAGAGATACATAAGTTGGATTTTATTAAATGGCTTCTTGATTTGGAAGAGTATTTTAATTTTCGGAAGATTTGTGATGTTTAAAAAGTATGGCTTACATTTAATAAATTGGACAGTGAAGAAGAGGAAGGATGGGAAGACATTCAAATCGATAAAAAGTGTCAAGGTAAGCATCCAATCCACTCTTGGCAAAGAATGTAAAAGGTGTTAATTGATTTATGGTTTCCTAATGACTATTATGATATACTAGATCATACAAGTGTTGATTACAGATCTGTATGTTCATATGAAAAGCAATATATTCAAAACATGAAAGAGAGACCACAAAACAAAAATTATTACAGCCATGTTCATATGTCAAGAAAAAAATGGTTTAAGGATTGACAAGATGCACCAATTAATTTCTAAAGAAAATTTTGAAGTGGTTGAAAAAGATCAAGACTTGCAACAAGTTGTTGAATTGAAACTTGAAGATACCATTTGTCAAAAATTTGATGAACAGGTCAAAGAAATTAAAGAAGTTTGAGTTAATTGTGGATAATGACAAAAATCAATAGATGGTAATTATTGAGAATATTGTGGAAAATCCAATTGACGTCCAATATGAGGATGAGTCCACAACTCACAATCCCCAAGTTTTAGTTGATTTGTTGAAAATTACTACACAATATGTTGATTTTTTTCAAGTAAAAAATTTTAATTTTATTATCGACCTTTGTTGATTATGTTCCGAATAAATTGAAGGCCGATGAGAGAAAAATTTATGGTGTATTTCAAAACATGATCAAATTACTAAAGCATTCAAAGTATTTGTTTATTTGGAACGGAAGATTTTAGATCTTGACTATCAACTCGAGGATGAGCTTTGCACTAGATCATGTCTCACCACCATCAAGATGTTGTTGTGTCACCATCATCTAGCACATGGTATTCTCATATTTATACAAATCATGTTGTATAAAGTATAGTTATTAAATATACTATGGAATTTAATAATTAATATGTAAATCCCATACCTATACTATATTTAATAACTATACTATGTTCTCTCATATTGTTTTGTTCAGTGTTGTTTTCGTTGGGTTAAAAAGGAGAGCAGCCCATGTCACTGCAAAATTATATCTTGCTTTTAGTGAGTCCTTTTGTTTTAATAAGGATAACTTCCCTAGAGTTGTTCACTCTGCCTGTTTGGGAGATTGTCTCTTTGGACTTTCATTTTGAATAAAAATTGAAGTTTATCCAAAAAACATAACGGTGTAAGAGTTGTACACGGCCCTAGGATGTTGACAAAGAAGTTGACTATGAAATTTAATAATTAATCTGTAAATCCCATACTATATTTAATAACTTTTTTTTTTGGTTTGTTGGGATTTAGAGAGACAAACTCACACTCACACTATATTTAATAAGAAAAAAATGCATTTTTGGTCCCTATATTTTGGATCAATTCTCATTTGGGTTCCGAAATTAATTTCGTTGCAAATTTTATCTCTAAACAAAAGAAAATCTTTTTAAAAATGGTCACTGTCGTCAACCCACTGACGAAAACCTCCTACGTTGTAGACGGAATACATTGTTTGTTGATGTGACGCTGATATGACCATTAAAATATTATTAAAAATAATTATTTAGCATTTTTAAATACCACATCAACATTTTAATTAATAAGAAAATAAAAGCCTAGAAAATAAATAAAAAATTTTAAATAAACATTAATCTAATTAGATTATTTTTCTTTTTACTTTTCATTTTTGTTTTTTTACTTTTCATTCTAATTAAATTAGTTTTCATATATTAATTGTTTAAAACATTTTTTTCATGAGGGAATTTTTGGAATATTTTCTTCCCCAAACCTGTTCTTCTTCTTCCTCTCTCTTCCTTCCACCCAGAGGCAGAGCCCTCCATGAACAACCACTTTAAGCTCTAGGAATTTGTTGATTCTCACTCTCCGTCTCTTTGATCTTTCTCTCTCCCAACCAATTGAGTGCTCTAGAATGGGATTGGTCTAAATCGGGTTCTCAAGCTCGACCATGGAGCTTTTATGGATGAGTGAAGGCGGCGGGATCAGTTTGGATTGTGGGTCGGTTGGATTCATGGGTTATGTATCGGTTGGTGGTGGATATTGTATGTTGTTGTGAAGCCCCAAATCTGCGGTGGCTGTGGATTGGTTTGGATTCGTGGGTTGCGATTGGTTGTTGGTAGTTGGGTGAGTCACGGAAGCGAGAGAATTGGAGAGGGAGGTGTTGGTGAACAGTGGCTTGTATTGATTTGGTGATTGAAGAACTGTGGGTTGTTGTATGTGGGTTTGGTGATGTATAACTTGTTAAAGGACTCAGCTTTGTGTTCATTATCTGGGATTTTGCTGTGTGTTCACTTTTTTGGGTTTATGTTAATAGAGAGATGGAGAGTTTAATAACATTGTGATTTTGGTTGCAACGTTTGTTGTCAATTTTTTTTTTTTCTACTCAATTTGGGTTTTTGGTATCATCTCAGGCTCAGATTTTAATACCGGTGTGTGTGTTTGAGTTTGAGTCTGTGGCTGTCTGTCTGTTTGAATCTATGAATGATATAGTACTGGTGATTTTGATTTTGTTTTCTCTTCTTACTTGTGTGTTCTTCATTTAGATTAAGAAATAATTAATTAAGATTAAAGGATCCCAAAGTCCACCCAGATGTGAATTTTTCTGGTTTTGAAATTTTCTGGGCTTGAGGATGTATGTTCTTACCCCCAAAAAAAAAATTTTGAAAAGTAAGAAAAAAAAATTAATTAGAGTAATGTTTATTCTAAATTTTTTATTTATTTTCTGACCTAGCTTTTTATTTTCTGGGCTTTTATTTTTTTTTTTAATTTTTTATTAATTAAAATGCTGGTGTGGTATTTAAAAATGCCAAATAATTATTTTTGATAATATTTTAATGACCGCATCAGCAAGTAGGGCACTTCGTCTATCACGTAAGAGGTTTCCGTCAGGGTTGACGATAAGGACTATTTTAAAAATGATTTTCTTTTTTTTAGAGATGAAATTTGCAATAAAATCAATTTTGGAACCAAATGGAAATTGACCCAAATATAGGAACCAAAGTGCATTTTCGCTTATTTAATAACTATACTATATTCAACTTTCCAAGTTCGGCTCAAAAAAAAAAAAAAAAAAAAAAAGAGAGAGAAATTTATACTTTACCCTCCTAAACTATACCTTATATTACACTTAATCCCCTAAACTATGTAGATGCATACTTACCCTCCTAAACTATTACTAGTTGCACACTTTGCACCCCATTGTTAAGTTGGCTGTTAATTTGAATGGAATTTAAACTCATATGCAAGTCATGTAACAGGGGATATTTGTAAAGTAGCTGTGTAAGGAGGTTGTATATAGTAAGTTAACTAACGTTTCAAAGGATTAAGGAAAATAGCATCTCAAGTTTTAGAAACTCAAGATCTATTTAAAAAGCGAGTTTTAGAAACTTGCTTTATAACTGTAGTGCAACTGGTGACTAGGACTAAAATTCCACATAGATCTCGAGTCTTAAAGACTTGATTTCTACAAAATAAAATTTGAGTATTAGAAACCCGATAGTTAATGTCTGCATAGAACTCGAGTTTTAAACGCTCGAGTTTTCGAAACTTGAGTTCTTCTATATATATATTTTTTTTAAATCTTGGTCTTTTTTCCTAAGAATCTCAAGTTTCAAACACTCGATTTCTTCTAATTTATTTATTTATTTTTTTTAAATCTCACTTTTTTTTTTGGGTACAAATGGGCTTTTTTCTTAGCTATCGCTTTTTTTGTTGTTGTTGTTTATTGCTATTTTACGGTGGGTATAATTTTTCGCAGTGGGGAAGTCAAAAATGGAGTGTTGGGGGGCCGAACTATTGTGTCAAGATAAACTCAAATCACAAATAGACACTACCCTAAAAATGAGAGGAATATATGCACCAAGACACAAGATCTTCTTTATAAAAGAAACTTATAATCTTCTTAAACTCTAATAAGTATACAAACATTGTATAATTGGGTATACAACATATAAATATAAAGAAGATCTTCCATCAAAGTCATGCTTGACTATAATACTTCACGTAATAAACTTCATTAATTATTATTTTTATAACAAAATTATACATAATTTCCTTTTTAATATAGAAACTATTTGCAAAATCATATTGTTATAATTGAAGTCTCATATGAGCGTTTTTTCTTGATAAAAACTTGAAAATAGTACATTTCAACCAAATTGCATATATTATCAATGTTGAATGATTTGAATGCATTAATAGCACACTAATAAGGATCAAAGCTTCGAGATACTTGCACAGCGCTCTCTTGTTTGTCTAGTCCCTTGATGTTATCATGAGGCTTCCATCATTCTTCCGTAACATACGGCATAAAAGGTTGAAGCAATCATAGCCCATTGTCAAGACATAACCAAAGTGTGTCTTGAGCAAAGAAAGACTTAATTGCTTCAATAAAAACATCACACAGTTGATATTGCCACCATGAATACACAGTACTTGCTACATTTGAGAATTTATACGACTCCAAACCCGCAATAGTTTTGAATATGGCTCTATTTAATACTGAGAGTATCCATTGACAGCTAAATAACAAGTCAGCCGGATTTACATTTATGGGCGGAACATAATCATCCTCAAACTTGGTTATAGCAAATCGTACAACATTCCTCAATTTATAGAACTACTGACAATACCCCATCCTCTAGACTCTTATGAAGACCTTCCAAGGATGTCCCATTTATTACTTCAAGCGAATCAATGACATTTCCCAAGGACCTAGACATCTTGCGCCCATGTGCATCATGAATCATGGGATGCAAATAAACCTGCATAGAGTTTAAGGTGGTTCAATCAGATCACACTAGCACAACTCTTGCATAGCTTATAGTCAACCAAACCAAAACCACAGATTCATTACCTTTGCAATGTAACAAACACATTGGCTCTAAAGTCAAACACGAGTATGGATGCACCACAATGAGTGAAGCAGCATAGTCTTCTATTTCCTTAATGACTCTTGCTTAGCCCATGATATGCTTCCTTCCCTCATGCCCATGAGTTTCTCTGTCGTTGGCATGGATGGAAGGTGCCACACATGTAATCACCCCTCTCAAGGATCAAGGGCCTAACACTGAGAACCCATCATGAACATTTTAAAACTTCATTTTGGTTTCCCCTTTTTTATCATTTTTTTCAAATTTTCTTGAAGTACAAAGTATACTGTAGGTCTGTAGCCCACTTTAATAAAAAAATATTTAGCGTATTCACCTAGATAAACGGTTACCAAACCGACACGAATATGAATGGAGGAGCCTTGTGTGGGATAACTGACATCGGTTCTGATGATGCCGAAAATCTCACCAGTGGGTTGCACGACGCTCGTACGCTCAAAACAATACCTGCACAACAAAAAGGAAAAGACCTCAGAGAGAGCACCGGTGTGGTGCCGGCCAAATACCCTCCGAAGGTCAAGTTAGAACTTCTTTCAACTCTAGAGTGCTAGAGAGGGGTTTATTATTCGTACCTCGGCTTATGAGGGTATTGGGGTTTTTATAGTAGTAGAGGGTAGACCTTTCTTCCTTGGAGTAGAAGTCTTTTCCTTATAGGAATCCTTATGCGCGTAGATTGCGGAATCCTTTCCTTATAGGACTCTGATACTGGGTGTGGAATACAAGCAATTTCCCTAAAACCCATGCGTGGTGACCAAGTCATGGTTTTCATAGAACCGTCGGCCTTAAAACCGTCAGCTTGCACTTTCCCCTTCAGCTGGGTTGGCGTCAGCTTCTCGCTACGTTCAGTAGCCTAGGGGCTCCAAATTACCGTCAGTTAGACTTGGGGACTTCAGCCCGTCGGTTTTGTCGATCTAGTCAGCATGCATTCCTTCACGCTTGGCCTACAGCATTCGTCATAACAAACCCGTCAGCCATAGCAGAAGCTGACGGGTTAGACTCATGTACCTGCTATAATTCTTCCATATCAGTTGCCCCCTACTCCATATCTCCGTCGGCTGTACCAGACGGGTTATGGAGTTTGCATTCGTCACTACCTGCCCCTTTGATCAAGAGAAGAATTATTACTGCTGACACTTTTAGTATTAAATGCTAGGACAGGTGGCGTGCTTGGATTGGCTCCGTGTCTGAACGCGGGCGTCGCTTCGTCTTCCGTGCGTTTAACTTATATATATATATATATATATATATGTGCCCCCCTCCTCATTTTCACTATTTCATTCACTTGATTCCTGGAGAGCACGTCCGTCACCCACATTCCGTCAGTTCTACCAACGTTCACGCTGTCGCTTTCTCAACCGTCACTCCAAAACTTGTAAGTTTCCCTTCCTTTCTCGCATGCTTTCAATTTCTTTTTTAAAGTGAGGTCGTCATCCTAGGTGCTTAGTTTACACCCGTCACTTGTAGGTAGATGTCGAGTGATCAGTCGTCGGTCCGCGAAGGAGCGGGCTACGACGAGGTGTTTGGTTCAGGCTCAAGTAGTGAGTCTGAGAGTTCCTCCTGGTCGTCAGGGAGGGAGACGTCAGCTCATGTTGCCGTCGAAGAAATAGAGGGTCAAGGAAGCGGCGGCCAGGAGGAGGAAGTAGGCGAGGAGAGTGAAGTTGAATTAGGTGGGGGAATAGTGACGGGGATGAAGGCGACGAGGAGTCCAGTGGAGGGATTCTGCAGGTCCTGAAGGTAGTCGTCCCTTTATCCTTCCCAAGGACTGGGCTGTGAATAAATTTCTTCCAAAGATGACGCTTAAAATTTTTAATGAACTTCGTACCCGTTTTCAAATCCCTGATCATATTCCCATCCGTCTACCTATGGAAGGTGAAAAGTGTTATACGGGAAGAACTGCAGACGTTGGCATGTATGACGCCATGTTTGCTGCCGGGTTGAGATTGCCCCTGACGGCTTTGCACCGTCAGCTGGCTGATTATCTTGGCATATCAATCAGTCAGATTGCCCCAAACTCATGGAGAATTTTTATAAGTGCCAGGTGTTGTGGGGTCGTCTAAGCGGAGGTCACCGTCAGCTTACCTTGGATGAATTTTTCTATTGCTATAGACCTCGGCACCTTTCTTCATCAAGAGGGATGTATCACTTTGCCGTTAGGGAGAAGGAGTTAAGGCTGGTGTCTGAAATGCCAGATTCCAATAGAGCCTGGAAGAGTAGGTTCTTTTTCGTAGAGGAGACGGACTGGGTGTGCCGTCAGGATGAATGGGAAACAATTCCTTTGGTTGTTTTGACAACACTTGGGGGTTTGTTAAGGAGTCAGGTTTTAGTCGTCGCCTTTTATCCTTGTCAGTTTGCCATATTTCACTTTTCCTTTGAAAAGATACTAACGCAGCCAAGTTGTTTTTTTTTTCAGCTTTCGCTCGTCCATCAATAACTGACGAGTAAGAGGACTTCATCCGTCGGGTTCTGGGATACCCATAGGAGAGCGATCGTGCCGGGACTTGATTTCCCTCGACACTCTTTACACATACTGTGGGGGTCCCAAACCAACGCCCGAGGCTCGTAGGTTGGAAGAGTTTGCCCGTCACCGTGAGTCTTCACCTATCCGTCAGTTTTTAAACTTCTAGTCGTCGGCTTTCCTTATGTTTGTTTTTGTGTCTTTGCAGAAATGGATGTTGCTAAGGAGCGGATCAGGGCCGCCGCTGCCCGTCAGCGGGAGGAGAAGAAGGCGAAGGGAGAGATGACGTCGTCGTCTGCCCCCAAGACCGTCGCTAAGGGCTCCCAGAAGAGGAAATCTGACNAGCAGTACCAAAAAAAAGGAAAAAAAAAAAAAAAAAAAAACTCTTCTTTGTTGCAGCTTAGAAAAAAGAATTTACAACACAACTAATTGATTATTTAACTAATCCACATGCACATTTCAAAATAACCATATCTCATTCCCGATTCTACAGACGTAGTTTTGACAGATTAAAGTTTAAAAAAAGCGGAAAAAGACCAAAAACAAACAAACTGCCAAGAAGGGCGTCAGCTAGAACCTTGAGCGAATCACTTTCAAAGAAGTACCACCCATCATTTCCATAAGCCTGAAATAAAATACATCTTATTTATGGCAAATACAACTAAATCCCATGAATGTCCTTGCTTTAGCAAAAACAAAAAACAAATAAATAAAAACCCACTTTGAGGAGCTCTTTCACAGTTTCTCTAACCAATTGATCACAAAACCTAAGCTGACGCATATGCTCAAGGGCCCCATCCATGCATGTAGTTTGCAAACCGACACGAATATGAATGGAGAAGCATACACAATAAGCTTACCTTTAAAACATAATCTGTAATGTCTTTCACAGACTGATAATCACCTTTAGAGAAAGAACTTGCAATCAGGGCCTACAAATAGATGACAATTTGGAAGTCAACAAAAACACAAACTTTTATGTAGGTTAGTCCTGATAACAAAATGTGGGGGAGCTCTGTGGTAAGCAAACTAAATCTTCTGATATAGTTTCTTGGAGGAATTTAAACTCTAAAGGTTAAATGCAGAAATACACTTTTCCTTTTTATTAGAGACATCTTTCCGAAATGTCATTATTACATATTTTTCGTTCTCCAATTAGTTGTTAGACTTTACACCTTGTTTATGTATATTCTACAACAATCTGTATTTGTTGATTTTAATCACTTCCAATCCATGAAGATCACACCAAAATTAATGATTCCAACCATAATAAAAATAAATGGGGAATATAAATAAGTATGTTATGGCATTATATAAGAAAATAACTAAATTAAATTATTAAATACCTGACCAGCTGCAGCCAGTGCATCCATAAGGAGGGATACAGCCAACCATACTTGAATACATATCTGATGTGCAGCCATAGCAACTGGACCTTGACAAGCAGCCATTGATGTCCCCCATGTCATGGTAATAAGAACAAAGAGTTCTTCCAAGAAAAAAACCACCTACAGCAGCCCATCATTGGTAAGCATTAAAATAAATCTGAATTTGAGGAAATGATATGGCATCTATATCAATCATTATCAGAATAAAAATTAGTCATACATTTAGAAGCAGCATGAAAATAAAATGTAGCCAACAAGCTATAACTCAAATGAAAGGATGAAGTAAAGGGTTCAAGACCCATTGATTGTGTTGGTAACTAACAAGCTAAAAATAAAAACCAATGTACTGCTCCATCAGCAAAAGCAATAGCAAACGAGATTGTCAGATCAGTAAGAAAAGTGGGGAAAACAAAAATAAATATAAAAATGAAGAGAGTTGGCACTGACAAAGTGACAAAATTTAAGAGCTTACCAGATTTTAAATATCCACCAAACTGAAGTGATCCCAGCTTTGGAGGCAGTAATACAGCTCTCTTGTTTAGATGCCAGATCAGTAAAAAGGTAACAATATACCTGAAGCATTAATATTTTATGGCATGCATTATGGTTATATAAAGCCAAAGAGAAAGGTATAGAGGAAGAAAGTCATCCAAAAAGCACATACTGAGACAAGACAGTGGATATGGCTGCTCCAGTTGCACCCAATTTAAAATAAAACATAAGAATGGGAAACAAAAATACTGCCGATAGATTTCCAATGCCTGCATATGGGACAATGCATTAGTTTGCAGGAAGCAGTGTACAAGAAATGAAGAAAAACAGAACCACACAATGTTGATCAAGTGTAAACTCAAAAAATAAACTCAAACCTCGGATTAAGGTTTTCTGCAAATGTATTGAAGGTTTCTTCCCTGAGATGTGAAAATTCAAAATTGTCACGAGTTTGGTATATATTGATAAAATGACAGAGTATTGTGGAAAAATAACCATGATTTATATAATCATTTTATTGAAAAGAGGTTCATTCTAGTACCTAGGGAGTATAGAGCAACTCCTAAAGGATTACATTCTAAGAACCATGAATTCTCCTTCAATAGTTGATTCTTCTATTTCCTTATGGATATTAGCAGAATAATGATGATTCTTGCTCAAGTTGTATGTAAGCTATGCATATCAATTTATTTATTTATTATTATTTTCCAAGTCTATCCTTTAGGTTGATATCCTAGAACTTTCCAAACTCTCAAGTAGATCCTAACACCATACCAATTGACAGGGGTCCAATTTTTTGAAATTGCTATTTCTTGAGCTTTTAGTACAAAATATTTGTAGGCATCCTTAGCAGTCATGTTCCGGTCCTGAAGACTGCATATTAAATAGTAGACATACTGAGTGAATGTTACTCAAGGTCACATAAACACTGTACTCAATTCAGACATGGAGACATTTCAATCATTCAACTAAGCATAAATCTATAATTTTTCCATGATAAAAAGTTAAATATCTAACAATAACCCAAAATACAGTTGACCACATTCTTATACGCAAAGAGATCAAACCAAATAATCAAAAAAAAAAAAAAAAAAAGCTAAGCCAAATAGATGTATCAGTTGAAAGTCAATTGAGTGTAATCAGCGATCAAAATGTTTGAAAATGTATTAATCTGTTAAATGTTATAATTTTCTTAGCAATAAAAATAATAAAGGGTATGAATTCAAATGTTCTTTTCACTCATTTTACCAGCCACCATTATTTAGCTTTTGGTGGAATTGTTTTAACTAGAAGGCCAGCAAACACTACAAGAAATTGTTTGAACCCTAGAAATTGTTGCAAACAACTTCAACTGTAAAAAAATCACAACAAAATAAGGTATCAAAACTCAAAAGCCTCAATTTTTTAAAAAAAAAAATTTGTAATTATAACCCAAGAACAAAAATAAGAGCACAAACAAAAGCACAAATTTCTCTAATTTTGAGCCCAATGAAGAAATTTGCATCATTTCTACACAAACTATAAGTAAAGACCTATTACACTGCTCCAAAGAGTTCTGCAACATTTGCAACCAACCCATAACAAAGATTTTACTAACACAAATCCCAGCAAGTAAACACATATCAAGCATTATTACCCAGAAACCAACAAAAAAGAGAGACAAAGACAAAGACAAAAATAGAACATGCCAGCAACCCAAATCATACAACAAGTAACAAAACAAATCCGTCTAACTTCTTACACTAACAAGAAAAACTAAAGCACTAACAAGGGAAATTATCAAACACAAACACTTGGGCTAAACCTAGATGGAATAATTATTTAAAAAGCTCAAATTTTTATAAGAAAAACATACCTTCAAACTTGAAAAAATCTGAACTTCCGTTGGTAGGGACAAAAGGGATTTTCAAGGTATGGATGAGGGGATCGTCTGAAGCCGATTGTGAGGAAAGAGAAGAGCATTTGAGGGTGAGGGTGATTTTTTTGCACGCTGAGGGGTTGAGGATGAGTGATTTCAGTGTTTGAGTGAGAGTGTTTGAACTGAACTGGATTTTCAAGGTATGGGTGAGGGGATCGTTTGAGTGAGAGTGTTTGAGAGACTGAGAGAGAGTGACTAATAGAGTGTTTGAGAGACTGAGAGTGTTTGAACTAAGAGAGAGTGTATGAGTGAGGATTTTAAAAGTGCAGCGTCTAATATTTCGAGTCTTATAAACTCGATTACTATATCACTAAATTTGTCCCCCAAAAACAAGTTTCTAAAACTCAAGTTTTTATTGGATCTCAAGTTTATGCTATTAGCATAGAAATGTTATTTGGAAAGGGTGTTCATGTAACATTTGCAAACGTGGCATATAATTAAAAGATGAAATTACCCCATTTGAATCTCTTAAAACAACACATATTCCTCTCATGTGTTTCTCTAGATGGCACTCTTTTTTTCTTTTTCTTTTTTGGCCTTTAAACTTCAGTCATCACCTTCTTCCTCCGTTCAACATCACACGTCTCTGGTTTCCTCTCAATCTCTCACTTCACTCCATCAGTCCTAGTCCCATCCCCAAATAACCCAAGACTAAAATTACTCCAAATTGAAAACCTGAACTCAGTCTCTCCCTCAGTTTTAGTTTGTGTGTAGCAAGTATTTTGTGTTTTCTCAAGTTCAATTTCAGTTCTTTCTTTCTCCTCTGTTTCTTCTTCTTATTTCATTTCAATTTTTGATTGCTTCATAAAGGTCCAAGTTTGATTCCTTAAACCATGTTCTTATTACAAACGTTAGGGATTAAGAAGATAATGTATTGGTGTTAAGCAGAAATTGAATTTGGATTTTACAGATTTTCAAACATTACTGGAACCTATGGCTACATACGTAAAAGAATGCCAATTGAATTCATATATCAAAGGAGAGCATGTTATCAATCAATATATGTATTAACCCAATATAAATTGGTCTTTCACCATCGTAAAAAATCAATAGATTTGAAAGTTGTTGTCATTATTTATTTGTTTTTATGGGAAACGTTGTTGTCATTTGTATAAGGGAATATGAATAAAGCATCAGAATCATTATCTCAAAATTATCAAGTAGGTCTGAATTACTCTTAACTAATTCAAATACTTGTTTGTGTTCATGCTAAAGGCATACACCAAAGATAAGGATACGGTTCTGTACATACCACTAACTTTGATTGATTTTCTTTTTCATTTTTCCAAATTAACAATATTGAAGAAATAGCAAAGATTAATGTTTGAAAGTTTGAATCAAGATTGTATCAGTTATATTCGGTTGTGGGTTTGCTGCTGGCTTTGAAGAATTGGTTTTGATGCAAATACCGAAATAGAGTTACGGAGAAAAAGAAAGAGGCAGATCGCAGATAAGATAATGGGTTTGATTGAAATTTGTAATTTTGCCAATGAGTTTAGTTTGCTTTTTAGCCCAAAGTTAGGTTTGAGTAGTTAGTGGAAGCTAACTCATCTTTTTTTTAACAGTTGTCATGTTTTTATTGGTTGGTAGGGCTTGAGAGGACCAAGTCAGCAGTCCTCCCGTAGGTTCTAATAATTTCTCTGGAATTAGTAATAGTTTAGGAAGGTAAGTGTGCATCTGCATAATTTAGAGGGCTAAGTGTAACATGAGATATAGTTTAGAGGGTAAAGTATAATTTTCCAAAAAAACACTTTCCAAGTTTGGAAAAAGAACCTCTCTCTCTCTCTCTCTCTCTCTCTCTCTCTCTCTCTCTCAGCAGCATCACATATATAGTCTCCAACGTGATACAACCTAGAAAAGTAGCACTATTATCAACGAAATTAAGAAACTTTGTACCATGAAGGCATCTTTGCCGTCCTAGAAAACAAAGATTCATTTATAGTAAAATCATTCGGTGTCAGTCCAAAACAGAACACAAGAGTGTGACTTTGCTACTTTTCAAGGACAATGAATAAAATTTGTGAAGGAAAGAAAGGGTCATAGAAACCCAGTTGAGATATTGATTGCAATGAAAGAGAGAGAAAAATTCTTACCAGGAATTTTCTTTTCCTTAGATGAAGAGAAAGAGCTGTGCTTTATGGTACCATAGCACCAGAAAAGGCTTGCGTTTCTTTGTTGCAAACTCGAACTGTGGGTTCCCAAATCCTAGTTAGGCAAACGCACGCACTTTGTGCTTCCATTCATTGTTATTTTCGGATAAGAATGACTTTGGCTGTCGCTTTTTTTTTTTTTTTTTTTTGGTGATAATCGGATAGAATTGTTCCATCTATTTATTCTTGCAAACTAGAATTACATAGGGATGTAGGAGAACATAAAATTAGTGAGAAAAAAGAATTTATAAATATCCTTTGAGAAAAGATATAAGTACAATGAACTCACATAACATATGTCTAAATGGGACCAAAAATAAAAAAAAAAATCTAATTATATACTATTGGCCTTATCTCATGCGCTTTGTGCATGCGATCAAGCTTTTTTTTTCTTTTTTCTTTTTGTCTAGTGTCGTAATTTTTTTATTTAAATTTTGGATAAGTTTTCTTTGAAAATATGGATTAGTAGGAGGGTATCTTATTTTGTAAGTATTTTAAGTAAAGTTTGAGATATATTTTTACTGTATTATCTACATAAAAATTCAATTCAAAGATGAGAATTTTCTTATAAATAGTATAGATATGTATGATAAAATTAAGTCCTAAAAATTATAGTTGCAATAAGTGATTAATGATTACAATCTTTTTGCCTCCAAAAACTATCCCTTATTTTGGATAAATGGGTGTAAGAGCATCAGTAGTGGTGGTGCCAAAATTTTAGCAATTTGACACCACAAAAGCCACTTATCTATTTTAACTTATCATTTCACAACTCATTCCACATCAATACTCTTATTTTCACATCAAAGTTAAACACTATTCATTTATTTATTATTATTTTCTCTCTTCATCTCTATCTCTTTGTCTTCTCCCTCTCTTCAAACCCAACCCACTCATAGCATCACCACCAGCCACAATCCACCATCACAAACTGAGCCACCATCAACCACCAATCCACCACCATAAACCCAACCACAATCCACCATAAAACCCATTAACTAGAAAAAAAAAATCAAAACAAAATCCTAACCTCAAAATCAAAATTCATTCATCAACAGAAAACCCAATCATAAAAATAAAAACTCATTCATTAACAGAAAACTCATTCATCAATATAAAAACTCATCAACATAAAACCACGGATCGATCCACGAAGCCACTGCGAGATAAGACAATGAGCAAATGGACAAAGGGAGGCGACGATAAGCGGTGGCGGTGACTGTGAGGGAAGGGGTTAGGCAGGGGCTTAGGTCGGCAAGAGTGAGGAATTGAAGAGAGAGTGAGGAAGAGAGAGGGAAAAAAAAAGGGAGAGGGTGAGGGTGAGGGTGAGACTGAATCGAAGAGAGAGAGCCAATGGGAAGAAAAAGGAAACAAGAAAAAAAAAAAAAGAATAAACATTATTTAATTGGAGGGAGCAACTCCCCGTCCTGGCCGCCGCTCCCTTGACCCTCTATTTCTTCGACGGCAACGTGAGCTGACGTCTCCCTCTCTGACGACCAGGAGGAACTCTCAGACTCACTACTTGAGCCTGAACCAAACACCTCGTCGTAGCCCGCTCCTTCGCGGACCGACGACTGATCACTCGACATCTACCTACAAGTGACGGGTGTAAACTAAGCACCTAGGATGACGACCTCACTTTAAAAAAAGAAATTGAAAGCATGTGAGGGAAGAAGGGAAACTTACAAGTTCTGGAGTGACGGTTGAAAGAGCAACGGCAGGAACGCTGGTAGAACTGATGGAATGTGGGCGACGGATGCGCTCTCCAGGAATCAAGTGAATGAAATAGTGAAAATGAGGAGAGGGGCCACATGTATATATATAAGTTAAACGCACGGAAGACGAAGCGACGCCCGCGTTCAGACACGACGCCAATCCAAGCACGCCACCTGTCTAGCATTTAATACTAAAAGGGTCAGCAGTAATAATTCTTCTCTGGATCAAAGTGGCAGGTAGTGACGAATGCAAACTCCATAACCCGACGGGTACAGCCGACGGTGATATGGAGTAGGGGGCAACTGATATGGAAGAATTATAGCAGGTACCATGAGCCTAACCCGTCAGCTTCTGCTCTGGCTGACGGGTCCGTTATGACGAATGCTGTAGGCTAAGCATGAAGGAATGAATGCTGACTAGATCAAGACAAAACCGACGGGCTGAAGTCCCCAAATCTAACTGACGGCAATTTGGAGCCCCTAGGCTACTGAACGTAGCGAGAAGCTGATGCCAACTCCGCTGAAGGGGAAAGTGCAAGCTGACGGTTTTAAGGCCGACGGTTCTATGAAAACCATGACTTAGTCACCACGCATGGGTTTTAGGGAAATTGCTTGTATTCCACGCTCAGTATCAGAGTCCTATAAGGAAAGGATTCCGCAATCTACGCGCATAAGGATTCCTATAAGGAAAAGACTTCTACTCCAAGGAAAAAAGGTCCACCCTCTGCTACTATAAAAACCCCAATACCCTCATAAGCCGAGGTACGCATAATTAACCCCTCTCTAGCACTCTAGAGTTGAAAGAAGTTCTAACTTAACCTTCGGAGGGTATTTGGCCGGCACCACACCGGTGCTCTCTGTGAGGTCTTTTCCTTTTTGTTGTGCAGGTGTTGTTTTGAGCGTACAAGCGTCGTGCAACTCACTGGTGAGATTTTCGGCATCATCATATATATTTTAAAGACTACAAGCTAAAAGATCCAAATTTATAAAAAAAAAAAATGAATTAGAAGTAAAATAATAATAATAATAAACGGAAATAGATGGATCATGGGTTAAAAAAAAAAAAAAGAGGACAAAAATCAAAGGAAAAATAAATAAAAGAAAGGCCAAAGAAGAAAAACTGAAATAGAGGGTTAGATCATGGTTTTTTCGTTCTTTTGTTCATTTATCTTTTCCCTCTAGTTATTTCTTCAATTTGAGA
>NW_027070094.1:148393-188111 GCF_002906115.3 Quercus suber
AGAAAATATTTTGGTGAGTCCAAAGAGATAACACCTGACCCTATCAATTTTCCATCCATTAATCCACCCAACCAAATACCCCAATAAATTCCTTTCCTCTTCCCTTTTCTCTCCTATTTTTTCTATCCCCTCTAAGTTTTCTTTTAAGAGGAAACTTAAAAGAATATAGATGAGAGGATACAAGAGTGGGCCTATATACATTACAAGAAGTGACCCAAGCTACTAAAAGTTATAAACTACAAAATTATAAAGTCTTATTCATAACAAAAATTTCATCCCACATAACAAGATGCTCAATTTTTGAAGTGAAATTTCCAAAAGCTAAGGGCATGTTTGGTTCACTAGTTAGTCATATCTAATTTCTCATATCTAATTTTTATATCTCAAAACTCTAATTTATATCTCATATATTAATTCCCAAATTTTCTTATAACTCACTCCCATTGTGTTTGGCTCAAAACTTGGCTTTAGTTTTTAGCATCTTTTAACTCAAAAATGGTGGATCCCACTCATCTGATTGGTTCAGAACAGCTACAGTACTCTTGCCTAAAGAGCCCGCGAACTCTTCTCTTTCCCACACTCCTCTTTCATTCCTCTCTTCCACACTCCCAAGAATAAAAATGAAATAAGGGAAGAAGCTCAACCAATGCTTCTCCTCGCCATATTAGCCAAACCCATAGATCACAATATAGCAAACAAACCCACAAAATCCCACATGAATCAAAGCAGAGGAAGCCATTGAAACCCACAAAACCTCATTGAGTATTCTACCCCAAATCCAAAGATTGACGACCTTTCTCTCTCCCTAGACCGACAATCCTTTCTCTCTTCATTGTAGTGTGGATTTCCTCAAGTGGGTTCTCTCTCTCTCTCTCTCTCATTTAAGAGTTTGGTGGGTTTCTTACTTTTGGGTTTTGTGTGTTTTGAGGGAAGAAATTTGTGGATTTATGTGTGGATGAACATTGTTATGGGTTTGTATTTTTGGGTTTGATTAGTACACATGTATTTATAGGTTTGCAATTTGCTATGATATGTAATATTTTGGTGAATTCAATAATACACATGTATTATTATTATTATTATTATTATTATTATTATTATTATATGTATTATTTTTTTTAATTTTTTAATTTTAATTTTTATTATTTTTGAGAATGAACTTTTGAAATTTTATTAACGTAAATGAGTTACATCCAAATGTAAAAACGGAACAATATGAGATGGAACATCCTCCATCCATACTTGAAAATCTGGTATGCATATAGCATGTTTGGCCAGATTATGTGCTACACTATTTCCATTTCTCTTAACATGAGAATACAATAATCTTCTAAACTTAATTCTATACACTTTCACATATTCTATTAGCAGACCCCACAGTGATAGATTCTGTTCATGTGACTTCAACACTTGAATTAAGCTCAAAGCATCACCTTCAAGAACAACATTTTGGAAACAGAGATCATGTGCGAAAGTTAAAGCCTTCAATTTAGCCAAGGCTTCCGTGTCTTCAGCCTTATATGCTTGATCAAATTTTTCTGCACAAGAAGCTAAAACAGCACCGTCTGGGTCTCTTATCAGTACTCCTACACCAGACAGCCTTGAGACGTTAGAATTTGCTCCATCAAAGTTCGCTTTCACGAATCCTATTAGCGAAGCTCTCCACCTATTTCCCCCACAGCCGTTACTCCCCTCTATACCTCTGAAACGTGTATATCAGCACGGTATTGCTCCAGCCTAGTCCGTAATTGTGCAGCAACCTGATGAAGTGGGCTGGCTTGTAAATTCAGACGTTCTTTATTCCTCTATTCCAAACACTCCATGCCGGAAAGCTAAAAGCTCCAGGTCTTACTTCCTCTACCATCCATAGCAGTAACTCCTTAACACTTATGAAGTCCACTTCACACCGAAATCCCCATATTCCTTGATCTGACCACATTCGTCAGTAAAGCATTATTATTGGGCGTGCTAAAACAATCAAAATTTTATTTTAGCACATCAAAGAGCACAATAACCCCATCACTGGTGTGCCATTTGCCCTTTTTTTTTTTTTTTTGCATTAGCAAATAATTGTAGCAATATTACTTTTTTTTTTCCTTCAACCCTCTCTCTCTCTCTCTCTCTCTCTCTCCAACCCAACCACTCTCCTCTCTCTGATTCTCTCACTCTTTTATTGTCTCTCTCCTCTTGCACGCTATCACATGCAAATCTAGGTCACTAATGGTAGTGGTAGTGGTTCTAGTTCTAGTGGCAACAAAGATGATGGATCGACATTGTTGTAGACGACTTTTAGCTTGTGATTCTAGTTGGTAGTGGTGGTGTGTTATTTTGGGTGGCAGTGGTGGTGGGTTGTTGGAATTTTGTTTCTTTAAATAGAAAAATATTATGATAGGAGTTATGTCAATAACTCTTTATATTTGAAAAGATAAAATTTTGTTACAAAATTGGTTGTAGTATAAGGCTATAACCTTACTAAATAAAATAAACATTACTACATATTTTGAAAATCTAACTATTGAATTGCATGTTCTTTACACTCTTAATATACATTTAAATTTTATGTCAATTGGATATTATATACCATATGATCTATAAGCTTGTAATTTATGCATAATTTTAAATCACAAAAACTTAAATAATTTATTGATGGCATAGCTTTTAATTTTTAATTTTTTAGAAATTTTGCAAGAATAGAGGATATAAAAAGAAGATGTAATCCAATGGTGAAATTTTCAAAATTCACCTCCAATAAAAGATATTGAGTAATATTGTAGTCTTAGCCTACAACCAATTTTGTAGCTAAAATTTTTTCTATTTGAAAAGATCAAAACATCATTGTATTTAAACAACTTGTGACCCAAACTCAGCCTAAACATAATTCTATCTATAAAAATAAAATTAGATTAAATTATACCCTTATAACACTTTGTTTTCTGACACAAAAAATTTAACAAACACTTGGAATGAAATGAGGAAAAAAAAAACATTAAATAAAGAATGATGTAATCAAGAGAGTAATGTAGTTTAGAGTATTGTCTACTCTCTTTGATGATGTGAATTAGGGATTTCCCCCGCCCTTTCTCCCTTATTGTAACTATTGAATTATTAAAAAAAAAATGATGATGTGATTTCACTAAATTGATTCACCAATTAGAGTGTTCAATGTGCGTAATTAGAGTTTTCAATAGATAATAGTGTGATATTGTCTACTCTCTTTGATGAAGTGAATTAGGGATTTCCCCCGCCCTTTCTCCCTTATTGCAACTATTGAATTATTAAAAAAAAAAAAAAATGATGATGTGATTTCACTAAATTGATTCACCAATTAGAGTGTTCAATGTGTGTAATTAGAGTTTTCAATAGATAATAGTGTGATATTATTTAAATTTGAAAAGTGAGAGTATCTAGAGTCCACTGTTTAATTACACATTTGTTATTGCAAGGAAGAATCCTCTAAGGATGATTTTAAGAACTACCAAACCAACCCATTGAGACTGTGTGTGGTATCATTTGATTGATTTAATAAAATGTATATAATATAAAATTGTTTTAGTATAATCTTTCAAAAATCACGAACTTAAAATGTAATTAGGCTGAATCATAGGAGTGAAATTATAATTTTAACAATGGGTAACCACTATCTACAATTTCACAATAATTAATAACTCTAGGATAAAGCTATCAGAATTTTGATTGGTGGATATCATACAACTACGGATTACAGACGCAGCATGACTCTGACTTTTCATCTCTCCGTCCACCATCCCACGTGGCAGTTAGCTTCACCAAGAGAATTCTCAATCACAGAGAGATCATCAGCTGAGAGATCTGAGAACCTTCACTGAAACTCTGTATCACTCTGATCCCAATGGCGGTCACTTCACCATTTTCAGCTTCGGTTTATCTTCGAGGACACCAATCCAACTCACACCACTTCCTCTCCTCTAAATCTCCCTTTGCTCGTGTAGTTCCAGCCAGAAAATCACTCACCGTCGTTGCTATGGCACCCAAAAAGAAGGTACTACTTTGATAATTGATTCCTATAAGTCGTAATTTTATAGTTCTGTGCTCTTAGATTGACATATGCGACATTCCCTTTGCTTGGTTTGCTAAGAAAATATCATAAAGTAGAAGAAAACGTTAATTGGGTCCTTCCTGTTCAACTCCAAGACTTGTTTTATCCATTATTTTCTACCTGTTTCTTGACAACCAAACATATATAACACTTGGGTTCTTTTCTATTCTTGGCATCCAAACACAGAGTTATCTCAACTCATGCATTGTAATTATAATAACAGTCCAAAAATGATGACAGGTGAACAAGTACGATGATAATTGGAAGAAAGAGTGGTTTGGACAAGGGATATTCTACGAAGGGTCAGAGGAAGTGGAAGTGGACGTGTTCAAGAAGCTGGAGAAGCGAAAAGTGCTGAGCAACGTTGAGAAGGCTGGCTTGCTATCCAAGGCTGAGGAACTGGGATTTACTCTCTCATCCATAGAGAAGTTGGGTGTTTTCTCCAAGGCTGAGGAGCTTGGCTTGCTCAGCTTGCTAGAGAAGGTTGCAAGCTTCTCTCCCTCGGCTCTAGCCTCGGCGGCGCTGCCAACATTTGTGGCGGCAGTGGCGGCCATCGTGCTGATTCCGGATGACTCGGTGGGGCTGGTGGTGGTGCAGGCTGTGTTGGCCGGGGCTCTTGGGGTTGGGGCTACAGGCATGATTGTTGGGTCTGTTGTATTGGATGGTTTACAAGAAGCTGATTGATTTTTTTTGTTGGGGGCTTCTTTTTGTTTACTTGTTTGTATTTTAATTTTTAGAAGAGGGAAAATAATTTGGCATTAATCAATAAATGTATAAATTATGATTTCCTTGTATCTTCTAAGATTTGCTAACTTTGGGGACGCAGATATGCACTAGATTAGTGAATAAAAGATTAGATATATGTAAGTAATTATCTTCTAAGATTTTCTAAATTTGGGGACGCAGATATGCACTAAAAATAAGTAATTATACCATGTTTTCTATGTAAGGGCAAAAATTAGTCCACAGCCCAATAATAACTCAAACAATGGCCCCATAAGCCCACTACAATGGATTTGTAAGAAAATGGGTTGGATATTGATTACACAGTAAATTGAAGATAATCACAATGAGACAAGAAACCAATGAAATGATTAAAACAACAAATTATGAAAAAAAGAGGCTCCTCGATCAGGCCCGAGGAAGGTCTATTATATATATGTGGGTTCCTTTCTTACTTAGACAAATATTTCAATTCTTGGTTACAAAGTCTTCTCTCTCTTTTCTCTTTTTTTCAATCCCACCCATATAAATCTCCATTTTCCTTTTATATTTAGATACAAATCATCTTAATCCTACACTTGGAGGGTTGAGACTACATTCTTAGGACTTCTATCTTATCCAAAACATATTAGTAAGCTTTTACCTTGCAATCTGAGCCATGCCACCATTGTTCATGGCTATTTCCTCATTAATGTAGTCAAAGGAGTAGTTGTCTTGTATTTAATGCGGAGGGGATGATTTCTACACCTTTCTCCCTTCATCCTTCTTGTAACTTGTGCTGAGTCTACTTTCTTCCTTGTGTGATATTTTGACTTCATGCACCTCACATAACTAATGCTCGTCCCCGAGGTCAGCTAATGCTCGTACTAGAGGTCCAAGGTATATCCTCGGAAATAATCTTAACAGTCCATCCAATAGGATTAGGGGTTCTCGTCCCCACCTATATCTATATACAAAAAGTGTCGCGTAATGCAATCGTGAATTTGGTTTATTCAATTTGCACTATTTCCGCTTTCACTAGGTTTTTATTTATTTATTTTTATTTTTTATTTTTTAAATAGTAAAATGGCCTATTGAACACACTTTTTATTTTTTTATTAGTCGCAGATCCATGCGATGTGTTGGAATAGATAATTATATTTTAGTTATGGTATAATATATAATTTATTCTATAAATTTTGTGGAAAATAATTTGTTCATCCAAAAACTTAAATAATTTTTAAAATTATTTTTCATTAATCTATCTCGAGAAATATGTCATCATTTTATTATTTGGATTTAAGTGATTGATATTATTCATCTTTTAGGCGGTCCATATTTTAATAAATTATGTTATCATGCGTTATATTTTCCTAATTTTTTTTCATGTACAACAAAACTGTTTGAGTTTCAAATATATTATTCAAAATTTTTATTCTCTTAAAAGGAGATTATTATATTTATAATTTTTCTTATCATAGGAGTAATTTCGAACTATTGATTGAGTTTTATTTACTAATATAGATACATGAGATTGAAACTGTATATTTCTTAGACATTCCTAAGAGACTATACGATATTATAAATTTAATATTTAAAATAATATGTAGGAAAAAAAGTAGACTTTATATCTAAAAGTGAACACTTTACCTATCGAAATGAAAGGAAATAGTCTGTATAAAAACATAAATAGAACATGATTTAAAATTTTTTTTGACTACATACACTTTTATTTATTAAGATTTAATTGTCTTTTACTAGATTTTCATGTCGCATTTTTGTTACTACGTTCCTGTTGAGCCTTCTCATTTGTCACATTATTGGCCACGTCATTATTTGGATTTATTTGGATTGATATTATTCATTTTTTAGGCGGTCTATATTTTGATAAATTATGTTATCATGCATTATATTTTCCTAATTTTTTTTTTCATGTACAACTAAACTATTTGAGTTTCAGATATATTATTCAAAATTTTCATTCTCTTAAAAGGATATTATTATATTTATAATTTTTCTTATCGTAGGAGTAGTTTTGAACTATTGATTGGGTTTTGTTTACTAATATAAATACATGAGATTGAAATTGTATATTTCTTAGACATTCCTAAGAGACTATAACATATTATAAATTTAATATATAAAATAATATGTAGGAAAAAAGTAGACTTTATGTCTAAAATTGAACACTTCACCTATCGAAACGAAAGAAAATAATCTGTATAAAAACATAAATAGAACATGATTTATTTTTTTTTATTTTTTTTTACTACATACACTTTTATTTATTAAGATTTGATTACCTTTAATTGGATTTTCATATCACATTTTTATTACCATGCTTCTGTTGAGTATTCTCATCCGTCACATTATTGGTTATATCATTATTCTTTTTATTATTTATTTGTACTTTTATTTTTTTGAAAATATTAAATATTTAAATATATTGGCTTTACAAATTCATCTTAGGCAGTTTTAACTTTACATATTCATTTACTTTAATTTTGATATTACAACTAAATAATAAATCAATGAAAAATAAAAATAAAAATAAGAATATTGTCTATGCATGTTCATGTTGGACGGTTTAATTTTAATAGTTGATTAACACATTCAAATACATAGCCAACATTATATTTTGATATAAATTCAAAATCTCACTTCCAAAATCACTAAGTATTATGTAAAAAAAATAAATAAATAAAACAAAAGTTAAAAGAGGGAGGGTGAAGATTTGTGACGGAAAACTTAAAAAATCAAACACACTACCAAATCGTATTAAGTAAAGTTGCAAAAAAGAATAAATTATATATATATATAGAGAGAGAGAGAGAGAGAGAGAGAGAGAGAGAGAGAGAATAATATGAGAAAAAGAAGCAAAAAAAAAAAAAATTATATATATATATAGAGAGAGAGAGAGAGAGAGAGAGAGAGAGAGAGAGAGAATAAAATGAGAAAAAGAAGCATCAAAATAAAAATATATAGTCACAAGTCAAAATCCAAATTATCCAAGCCATAATATATAATAGAATAACATTATATTTATGTAAACTATATTTATATACAATAGAATAATGTTTAACACTCATAGAAAAGAAAAAAGAAAAAAAAAAGATAATAACTTAAA
The DNA here is from genome assembly GCF_002906115.3 of Quercus suber. Classification (NCBI taxonomy): domain Eukaryota; kingdom Viridiplantae; phylum Streptophyta; class Magnoliopsida; order Fagales; family Fagaceae; genus Quercus; species Quercus suber. The sequence continues at coordinate 156,298 of NW_027070094.1, forward strand.
AACACAAAGACAAATTGCAACTCAAAGTAAAATTCTAAAGAACACATAAATACATCAACCTAAAGTAGAGATACAAAAAATAAAAAATTCACACAAAAATAAAATATGAGAGAGAGAGAGAGTAATAACCTTTTTTTGTGTGAGAAAATATGTATATAATGGGAGAGTGAATGCCATATTTATAGTAATAGAATGGGGATAAGAAGAGTCAAATTAAAAGGAAGAGAAAGAGATAGATGAAAAGTGACATTAAGATTGAGTGTAGTGGAGAGAGATGAAAAGGTAAAATGGAAGTTGTGGGAGGAAAAACCCAAAGCTACTCAATGGGCCCGGAACCCACTGATTAAGGGCCATGGTGTCTCCGAGAATTAATAGATGGTTCGGGCGGCCCACCTAAAGCAGGAAGCCCTGAAGCAGAGGGGGAGTGTCGTCCAAGGAGGCCACCATTTGTCCGAGGATGTCTTTCTCCTCGGCTATGATGAGCTTTGATCAAACGAATGTGTGAAAAGTCCGACTAACCTCTCCAACGATCCCAACGGTGATGATGGACTCTAGGTGGATCCGGAAATGATCAGAACTAGAAAATATCTGAAGCAAAGGTTGGTACCACCGCATTTAATACGCTGCAACAGCTTTTCTGGCCGCATTTATGTGGAGAAGACCCCTGAACAGTGCAACCTCAGCTACCGCCACTCACAAAGAATTAAAGTAGACACACGACATGACATGCACTCGAGTGGATGCATGGATGAAGAACAAGTGGACGATGGAGATTATAGGAAGTGATGCTATATAAAGAAGAAGGGTCCCTGATAATGAGGGGGGAAAAAGAGAGAGAGAGAGAGAGAGAAAAGCTTTACTGTAGCTCTGAGCATTATAATCGCTGTTTATTCAATAAAACACCTCTTCGGACATTCATTCATGGAGTTATCCGATCTTTAGTTCACGTTATCATTGTTGCACGTGACCCAGCTGACTGTTCTGTGCTTCATAACCAGCCCAGCTCTTTCGCCCACTCTCTACAAATTCATTGTTCTGGATTCGTTGGGTCCGCAACCCATATCCTTTGGGCTTGGGTGACAAAAACTGACCCTACAGAAGTTATGATTGAAAGTAGTAGAGAGAAATGGGAAATAGGTAGATGATGTGGCTGCTGATGTGACTCAACAAGAGCGTAGCAATAATAAATGCTACGCTTCAGCATTTTGATATATATAGATTCTTTTATATTCATATGAGCTACTCTAAAAAAATAAAATATTAACACAACAAATTGCCATAATATTTTCACAATTGTTGATGTGTTAATTCCTTATAAGCCAAAATAAAATAATAAAATATCATACTGGAACCAACCATAACTAAAAATAAATGTATTATGAAAAACAAAAGTGTGACATCTATAACATTTTTCACATTACTTTCATATCAAATCATAAGTGGTAAATTGTTTTTTATTCTAATTTAAACTTACCAATGAAATTACTTTTTTGCTCACCAATAATAACTCGTAACAAAATACTACTTATGATTTGTTGTGAAAATATTGTGAATATAGTATTTTTCTTGTGAAAATATTAAGACATTTTGTTGCTGTCATAATATTTTTTTACAACTACTAAAGTGTCAATTCTTTACGAGTCAAAATAAAATATAATAAAATTATAAAGGTATTATGATAATGTTATATCATTATATTGTGTTTCTAGATTTTTTTTTTTTTTGGTTTAGTCAACTTTGTTTAGCCAAAATTCACTATTTCACATACAGTTTTCTTGGATAGACTTTTTATTATTATATTTTTATATTTACCACCATTTTAAGGAAAAACACATAGTTTTATACAAAAATAAAATAAAATAAAATAAAATAAAACGTAGGATAAAAACACATATAATCCTTTATGTTTGGGATAATTCAGAATTCTTCCTTAAATTTTAAAATCAAGCAATTGTCCCCTTAATATTTTGGAAAATAGCAAATATGTCATATTACTATTCTTTCAGTTAAAACCTAATGAAAATGTATGATTCTTAAAATATTACATTGTGTAATGTCTAAAATACTCTCAATAAATTTTAACATTTCAAAAAGTTTCTTCACGTATTTTGAGTTTTAGATGGTAGTAATGTTTAAAAAGTTAAAATAATGATACAAAGTGTTTTATTTATTACCTAGAAAACATTGATTTTCTAGATTTAAATCTTCGAAACTTATAATTTATTTAATGAAAAATTCGACAACACACACCTTTTGTTATTTTTTTTTTATTTTTTTTTCCCATTTCTTGCCTAAAATAGAGAAGAGCTGCATGGAATCGGTTGGCTTTGGTTCGAAATTGAATATAGCAAAGCAAATGCAAAAAGATAAAGCTATTTTAGATTTTTTTTTTTTTTTTTTTTTGGCAATCCAAAATAAAAAAGAGTGCAAAGTGCAATACGCTAAATCAGAGAATCTTGGAAGATTTTTCCAAAAGCAAGGAAAGTGGAGAAATCTTGGAAGAATAAAAAAAGCAAGGAAAGTGGAGATGCGGGGTATCGATCCCCGTACCTCTCGCATGCTAAGCGAGCGCTCTACCATCTGAGCTACATCCCCATTTGTTGATGGTGAGACAAAGCAAAATTCTAGACTAAAGGAAACCCAAAACACTGATGCCGGAACTTGAACGTCAACCTCTTCTTTATTTCACCATCACTATCATTCTCCTCGTCAGTGTACCAAAAATTTCAATTTTCTATGGCACTGACATGTCCTGGTGTACATCCAACCGTTGATATAAGCCTAGACATGGTGGCTGTTGCCTATTCACTCAACAAGAGCGTAGCAATAATAAATGCTACGCTTCAGCATTTTGATATATATAGATTCTTTTATATTCATATGAGCTACTCTAAAAAAATAAAATATTAACACAACAAATTGCCATAATATTTTCACAATTGTTGATGTGTTAATTCCTTATAAGCCAAAATAAAATAATAAAATATCATACTGGAACCAACCATAACTAAAAATAAATGTATTATGAAAAACAAAAGTGTGACATCTATAACATTTTTCACATTACTTTCATATCAAATCATAAGTGGTAAATTGTTTTTTATTCTAATTTAAACTTACCAATGAAATTACTTTTTTGCTCACCAATAATAACTCGTAACAAAATACTACTTATGATTTGTTGTGAAAATATTGTGAATATAGTATTTTTCTTGTGAAAATATTAAGACATTTTGTTGCTGTCATAATATTTTTTTACAACTACTAAAGTGTCAATTCTTTACGAGTCAAAATAAAATATAATAAAATTATAAAGGTATTATGATAATGTTATATCATTATATTGTGTTTCTAGATTTTTTTTTTTTTTGGTTTAGTCAACTTTGTTTAGCCAAAATTCACTATTTCACATACAGTTTTCTTGGATAGACTTTTTATTATTATATTTTTATATTTACCACCATTTTAAGGAAAAACACATAGTTTTATACAAAAATAAAATAAAATAAAATAAAATAAAACGTAGGATAAAAACACATATAATCCTTTATGTTTGGGATAATTCAGAATTCTTCCTTAAATTTTAAAATCAAGCAATTTTCCCCTTAATATTTTGGAAAATAGCAAATATGTCATATTACTATTCTTTCAGTTAAAACCTAATGAAAATGTATGATTCTTAAAATATTACATTGTGTAATGTCTAAAATACTCTCAATAAATTTTAACATTTCAAAAAGTTTCTTCACGTATTTTGAGTTTTAGATGGTAGTAATGTTTAAAAAGTTAAAATAATGATACAAGGTGTTTTATTTATTACCTAGAAAACATTGATTTTCTAGATTTAAATCTTCGAAACTTATAATTTATTTAATGAAAAATTCGACAACACACACCTTTTGTTATTTTTTTTTTATTTTTTTTTCCCATTTCTTGCCTAAAATAGAGAAGAGCTGCATGGAATCGGTTGGCTTTGGTTCGAAATTGAATATAGCAAAGCAAATGCAAAAAGATAAAGCTATTTTAGATTTTTTTTTTTTTTTTTTGGTAATCCAAAATAAAAAAGGGTGCAAAGTGCAATACGCTAAATCAGAGAATCTTGGAAGATTTTTCCAAAAGCAAGGAAAGTGGAGAAATCTTGGAAGAATAAAAAAAGCAAGGAAAGTGGAGATGCGGGGTATCGATCCCCGTACCTCTCGCATGCTAAGCGAGCGCTCTACCATCTGAGCTACATCCCCATTTGTTGATGGTGAGACAAAGCAAAATTCTAGACTAAAGGAAACCCAAAACACTGATGCCGGAACTTGAACGTCAACCTCTTCTTTATTTCACCATCACTATCATTCTCCTCGTCAGTGTACCAAAAATTTCAATTTTCTATGGCACTGACATGTCCTGGTGTACATCCAACCGTTGATATAAGCCTAGACATGGTGGCTGTTGCCTATTCTTGGTTGCTGAGAATAATATAAATGCAGTTCAAACAAATGACACTGCCAATATATTGTCTTTTTTAATCATCCCAATTCTCTTGAAGTAACCAAAGTATTCTTTAAGGTGTTGTTATTATCCTTGTGGGGTAGTGCTAGTACACTCTTATATTTTGCTGAATTGCTTATTTTGCTGATTTTTTTGCTTAGAAAAAGGTAAGAGGATGATGACAGTAGATATTACATTGAGTTTGTCATAACTTAGGAACGAGAAGACAATACTCACCCTTAGACTTGTGTTTAATTTATACTAGAAAAAGAAAATAAATACTAAATAAACAATTTGGCTTTGTTGGGGTGAGTTGTTGATCTTTACAAGACCTAGAACAGCATTTAACTTGTTAGAGTCGGCTCATATTTGTTTCTTGGCCAACTAGCTTTTGTGGGTCTAACAATATGTTGGGGGGTGTGGGGCCCTGTAGTACGGTACAATAAAATCAAAGATATTTTGAATATTTATACGTGATAAGGTTATGCTATGTATAAATATTATTATAACTCTAATTTCTCATATATTGGATTAATAGTAGCTCGCTCCTTTGGATGTAGGCATACAGTTGAATCACATAAAATTTCTATCTTGATTTTTCTCTTCTTTAATCTTTGCTTAAACCGATTATTCATCACATAACTCTAACATGAATTTTTCTATCCTGGAATTTGATAGTTCTCTCGGCCATTACTTCATTAGAAAATCCACAAATAACAAGCAGTATGGTAGTTGATTTGAAAACAAAAAACAAAAAAAAAATTCAGCTGTCTGGATAGTAGTGCTCATTAGAATAGGTTTGTTTGCCTGTAAATGAGTGAGAGTAGAGAAGAAGCAAATCCTCAACTTATTGACAAGCATCATTAACTCGTAGCAATAGAACTGCTTATACTAGGCCTACACAGAATTGAGCTCATACCTATTTATTCTTCTTACCTGGTGGATTTGTCTGTGGACCTTATTATCTGGTCTTATGCTTCAGATAATTAGGTATGCTCCTATTGGTGTTTGTGTGTTGAACACTGGAACTAGATGTTGAAAGACTGATTCCTTGCCTGATTGGACTTTATGGAAAAATTCTAACACTCTTACCTTGAGAAGTTATGTCTAGTAAAGAAGGAAAACCAAGTTAGTCTGATGGTTTTAAAAGTTCAAAAGTGGATGATGTGAACTTGGTTTTTGACTTAAAAATGCAGCTTTGGTTTTCATTTATTTCACCATTTTCAGTAATACAACAATATCATTCCATATGAAATTCCTCCTAAATTAGTTTCATTTAAGGATTGTGCAATTGTTGTTGTTGAGATTAACATGTTGAAGATATTAAAATTGAAGACGGGTTTCAAGCCAAACCAAAGTGCAAAACATTAAGACAGCTACATGAATATTCCAAATAGAATTACATGTGCAACTCTAATAACATTAGTTTATATTAGTACAACATTCCATTGGGGATGAAGAATAAAACCCCAAGAATCATAATACTAGAAGTAATTAAGTTCTCTCTCTGCACCTGGGAAGGAAGACCAGATCACAAGAAATAAAGCTCACTGGATAATTAGACCTTTAATGACTCGTGCAATTAAATTTTGTGTCAGTTATCAGGTCCCATTGATCTATACTTGTAGCGATTGGCCCAGAAGAGGTAGTGCAGGAAATTTAATCCACTTAATATACACATCAGCCAGTAAAACCTCTCAAGGTGATAATGATTCAAGCTGCTGCCAAAGAGCCATGGTGTGTGTCCATAGGCACTGGTGACATGATTGATTATGGATACAAGCACTGAGCTGAGGTAATATCCCATAGCCAGTGAGGCCCAGGAGAGAGATGTGGCTAAGGATCTCATCCTTGATGGTGCCTCAGTGAAGAAAAACTCCATCATGCCGGCCAAAGTGAAAAGGTCAGCTGATCCAAGGAACAAGTACTGCAAAGCCACCCAAAAAAATGTTATAGGTAGAGGTTCTGCAGAATTTAGTAGCCCCAGTTTGGCTGCCACCTTTTTTCGCTTTGTTTCTACCAATGCTGCCACTGCCATGGCTATGATAGAGAGGAATAGCCCTGTTCCTATTCTTTGTAAATGCGTTATCCCCATTTCAGTTTTGGTTATTTTTCTGCCAAGTGGAATGATTACATGGTTATAGACCGGAGCAAGGATCATGATAAAGAGAACAGGGAAGACAGGGAGAGAAGCTGGTGGGATCTTTAAGGAGCCAAGCTTAGTATTCATTGTAGCAGCTTGTTGGACTGAAAAGGTAGAGAGCTGAGCAAGACAGCAGTTTAGCATTATGGTAGACATGAAGATTGGGATTATCCTTAATACTACCTTGACTTCTTCTACTTGCTTGACTGTGCATTCTAGCATTGGGGGGGCATTCTGTTTGATTGCTGCTTTGTTAAGGAAGTTGAGACTTTCTGTTGGTTCTTGACTTGGCACCTTTTCTTTTCCATGACTGTCTTCTTTGTCACCAGTTTCTGTTATATAGGTTGGGCTTGAGGTTCTGGTCATGACAGCATTGCTAGAATTTCTAGATTTGCAGGTGTTGTAAATTGACGCAGCAAGAACCTGTTGGACAAAAATGTAAAGAGTTATTTTTTTGTCAGCTCGAGCTCTACAAATTTGTAGTGCATTATACTTCAGTTGTTCTAAACTCTACCTTGAACATTGTTGTGATGGGACTTCCTGAAGGAATTTTAGTCCTGTAAGTGGGAGAACCTAGGAGGAACACTGGAATGGACATCAGTATTGTTGCAGTAGAAATCCCAAAACCCCACTGCCAGCCTTTATTGTCTTCAATCCACACTACAAAAGTAACTGCAATTAGAGCTCCACAAGAGAGGCAGAACACATAGTAGTTAAAGTATGATGACCTCTGTTTCCTTCCTTGTGTGGTGGTCTCATCAAACTGCTCAGCTCCATGTGGTGGAAGAGAACCTTTTATCCCTCCAACACCTAGAGCCACTAGATATAGGCCTGCAAATAACATCACTGCTTCTGCACCATGAACTTCCTGACATGGACTATTAGCGTTCACTAAGATGCATGGTGGTGGTTTCAAGGATGCAACATGAGCTTGAATTGTCAGTATCAGCAGACCCTGTTTCATTGGTCAGAGTTTGTTAATAAGACATGTAAATGTGGAATATTATTGCAGGATCTTTGGAGTAAATAATTTTTTTTCTATCATCCAATTCTCAAAGTCTATAGGGTGGACTAACCAAGGTGTGACACCAACAGTCCTGATTTTGGTTCATATAAGTTAATATAAATGTGTTTTAAAGAACCAAATACCCTAAAGTTGGACAGAGCCGATTTCTATTTGGTACTTGATTTTCTCTCTTGCCAAATTGGATGGTTAAGTTCATTAATTATGCTTGCCGTTTTTCAACTGATCACATGGTATGACAACAGTCTATTGTCCTCTTGTAGTGGGCTGTACTACCTAGATGGGAGATCAATTTCTTTCCACCAATTGAAACTTCTCAAAGAACCAATGGTAGATCACCTTTGGGGTCAAGCCAGGTCACAACTGAATGAGATTTGACACAATGGGAAAACGGTTTTTTTTTTTTAATGTAACTCTCTAATGTCATTGTTGACTGTCTTTATGTTATATTTCCCTATTACTGACATTCATATTTCAATTAAGTTATTGATGTTATTTGACGTAGATAGTAGGGACATTAACAGGTGGGTCTAGATTTTTCCCTTTTATTTTCCATCATCATCTTTGCCATACCATTGTTACATGCATGGATAAGTCATTGTGTGGTTCATCCTGCTTTAAAATACCATTTAGATATTCAAAAAGGTGAGTCCTACCACCTATGCTTCATGCCCTACTTAACAGTGTTGTCAAGACTCAAGAGGGACCTGATAGAGCCAACTTGGTGATCTCTTGCCTGTCAGTGACAACCACCACACAACTTGAAAACAGAATATACCATTATTTTGCTATTTTGCATGCCTGTTAGAAGCTATGAAGGTTTTGTTGGAAACTCACCATAAATTCTATTGCAGCACTAGTCAAATAGATGCTATAAGTAGTGAAGAATGCATCTGCCAAAAAGCCACCAAGGAGAGCAAGGAGAAAGGCTGTTCCCATGAAATTGGTAACGTTGTTGGCAGAACTGGATGGAGAAAAATGCATGAATTTTGACATGTAGAGCACAAGATTGCTTGCATTGGCAAGGAATGCTAGGTTCTCCAATATCTCCACAACTAAGGGTTGCATTACAAAAAAATCACACATAATAAGTGTTATTTGCCATGACCTCTACTTTATTAATCAATTTACATTTATATGCTACTGCAAAGGAAGAAGTTGTTTTTCTTAGCATAATATTTAGGATGTTTTATTTCTCACAACTTAAGGTTTTCCCCCCTTCTAACAACCGATTTATAATATTATAGTAGCAAGCATTTGAAAGAAATATGAAAAAATAAGTTCAGTGACAAAAAAATAATGATAATAATTCACAACTTTTTTTACAACCATTGAATTAGCATGTTATGATTAGTGTTTAATAAAAGTGGTGTTAGTTGTAGCCTTTGTGAAAATAATGTTTCACCAACCACAACTTGCCACCTTGTAGAAAAGGTTGTGAAATTTTTGTGTCCATAACATTTGCTCAAATGAAAAATGTTCTTAGTTCAATCTAAGCTTTACTAACCCAAGACAAAGGAAGCAGCGAGCATGCCGCCATGACGACCTTTTAAAGCAGGCCTGTTCCTCCAATCCACATAGCCTTGCCATGTGTTTAAGTGAGCTTCATCCTACAGTGATAGGCCAAATGAAAGTAGAAAACAAAACAATAAATTAAGCGAGGAAACTAAGATATAATATAAGAATGAAAAATAAGAAGTTATGAATGGGAACTCCACCATCTCTTTTCTTAATACGAAGGATGGTAGTGATAGAAGACTTCAAATATTTATTTTTCTTTCCTTCAGACAGGAGAAAGGAAGGGAGGTGGGGGGGTTGGTTGGGGCCTGAATGTTGGTAGAAAGCTTGTTTGAGAACTTTTTAGTCAGATTGGGAGTGAGGAATGGATTCTTATTTATAGACTGAAAAAGTGATGGTCCAACCAAGAAGAAAGGTCTAGAATCTAGATGCCATGAAAGTGACAATTCATTTGTCAAACCCTTTTTAACTGTGGATTGTTTAGTGTTGACATTTTCTACCACACACACACATAATGAGAAAGAGAGAGAGGTTATTATCCAGGATCTCTTTGTTATAACAAGCTATATCTGAGATGAACCAAAGTAAAATAGGGAATTATCAACTAAGTTGTCCCATGAGTATGAGTTTTTTTTTTTTATTTGATAAGCATGAGTATGAGTTTTGATGTTCTCATTTGTACTAATCGACTTCTAATATCTTATTGTTACTTTTGAATCAGACTGAAGATTTAATAACATATTGAAGAGTTTGAAGTTCAATACACAAGTACTTATCAAAAATAAAAGGATGAGCGTACAAATGTAAACATCTGACTTTTTTGAAGTGCAGATATTACTTGCTAGTTGGAAACCAAATGTGGTGTAAGATGATTGCCTGAAGACCCGAATAGACCTTCACTTGTCTACACATTTAAAAGTATCATGGAGTTCATGTCACTAGAATCAAATTCTAAAAGCAAGTGGGCTGCATGATTAAATGGGGGGGGTCATAATGGAATTATGTACATGGGGATTGGGGATTCTAGCTTTTCAGACATGCCCCACTGCTACACTCGCATTCATTTCATAGTCACTCACACTACTAGTGGTGAGAGCACTGTGTTAACAGTAATCTAAAAAGATCAGTGCTTTGTGTGCTTGAACCATTTCTTGTATTATCCTAACCTGACCTTTTCCTAACATTGAAAACATCATGCTTACACATAATAGCCATTGCTTCTGTGAAAGCATGGGCATTAGATCTTTTATGACTTGTAACAATTTATGTGACATTTGTGTTATGTTATGGTATAGCACTCAACTTGGACTGAATTTGCTTGATACTACTAGAGTCATCTGATTGTGCCTACTCAGTATATGGTGCTGCCCGAGAGTGCAGGTTTCCTTTCCTATCTGCAAGTCCATGTCCCCAGGCCATTTAAACATGTGGATGTAATCTACACACACAACTGTGGGTGCATGGTCTATGAGATTTCGACATTGGACGGCTATATATGCCTATAAATGATGGGTCCAGCATGATTTACTCCCCCATGTGTAGACAATTTGCCAGTACGTTATAGCTTTTCCTCATTGAATTCGATCCGGGGGACCCTAATAAAATTTGTAAATAAATAAGCAAATAGGCAAACCCGCAGTTTTTACTTTTTTAAAAAAAGTTGAAAACTTTGTTTGATTGGAAAAACCAATGAAGCTAGGGAGAAAGAGAGAGTACTCATCTTTTGTCATGGTGTGGTTGCAACTTGCATGATCGAGAACATTCTAACCATGGATGAGAATGCAAGTTGTCTATGTAAATGGTGGAAGTATATGGATTACTTAAGGTTGAGTCTTTGTCTTTTTGTGATGATCATGATATAGAATATAATGTAAGTTCTAATTTGGCTACACTCACGCTCTGGAAAGCTTATCTGAAAATTCCACTCATGTGGTTGATAGGATTTCTTACGCCAAGAAAGTTAAAGCTAAAGCCAACTAATTTCAAAATCCATTGAAGCTAGGTTTTGGTTCTTTGTTCCTGAAGAATGTAGACTCCCCCAAATAGATCCGTGGTAGGGAATATGAATGCTTACAATTGATTCCTTAAAACTTAAGAATATTCGCTTGCTATCTCTCTCGTTAAAGGTTCTTAATAATCTAGACAACCAAAACCACTATAGTTAGAACACATAAAAATTTACAATTTTCTCAAATTAACTTTACCACCTCACGGTCCATCACAGCTTGTAATTTTTTGTTTTTGTTTTAATGACTAATATATTAGGTGGTAGGCTAATTTGATAATATTGCGAACTTCTGGAATTCTTATAATGTATCTAAGGAAATATTTGTATTTTTATTAATTTGATTTTGTTTTCTCAAAACGTGTTCAAAATGGTTTGGACCTCGGTTTTGAGTTTGTTGAGTAGAGGGTTTTTTTTTTTTTTTTTTTTTTTTTTTTTCTATGGTAAAGCTAAAATTTTTAAGTTGCTAGGGTCAATGCTAATTGGCCCATTTCTTGACCAAACTTTAATTTAACAATCCAAATTGGGCCGATTGTTTTTAAGTTAGGTTTTGATTCTTTATTCCTTAAGATGTAGGCTCCCCCAAATAAATCTAGGGAATATGAATGCTTGCAATAATTCCTTAAACTTAATAACATTCGCTTGCTATCTCTCTCATTAAAATTTCTTGATAATCTAAACAACCAAAACCACTATAGTTAGAACCATGGTTGTCAAAATTCCGATCCGGATCCTACGATCCTACGATTTTACAATCTCATCTGTCTAAAACGATCTAAATCTTTTAAGGATGTTAGCGATCGTTCAGGATCGTACGATTCTGACGATTTCAAACGATTTTAGTTTCTTGTAATCTTCTTTAACTTAATAGAAGGTTCAATTAGACCCAAATGAAAAATAATATTCCAATAGATCAAGTTTTGCTATTCTAATGTAGCGAGATAGAGTGTTAGTTGAAAACAAACAAAAAATAACATCCCAATAGAGTGTTACGTTTTGAGATTTTTGACATCTTAAATGATGCTTACAAATGGATGTAATAATGCTTGGTAATTACATCAAATGGATGCAAATATTTTATTTTTTATGAATGTATAATTTATGTGATTACTTAACATACCAATTTTTTTTTCTCAAATAATGTAGGATCTTACGATTTACGATTCGATTCTATGATCCACAATCCCACCTATCTCTCACAATTTTACGTAGGATCCCAATTTTGACAACCATGGTTAGAACACATAAAAATTTACAATATTCTCAAATTAACTTTACCACTTCAAGGTCCATCACAGTTTGCAATTTTTTGTTCTTTTTTTTTTTAATTTTTTTTAATGACTTATATATTAAGTGGTAGGCTAATTTGAGAATATTGCTAAGTTATGGTATTCTTATAATGTCTCCAAGGAAATTTTTGAATTTTTATTAATTGGATTTTGTTTTCTCAAAATGTGTTCAAAACAGTTTGGCCCATTTAGGTGGTCAAATTGTTTTTTTTTTTTTTTTAACCCAAAACTCCATGAGTAAAGCTAGAATTTTTTTTTTTTTTTCCAAAAAAAAAAAAAGGCTAGAATTTTTAAGCTGCTAGGCCCGATGCTTATTGGCCCATTTCTTGACCAGCTTTAACTTATCGATCCAGATTGGGCTGATTGTTTTTACGAATTGATAAACAACCCTAAAGAAGCTTAATAATTGACAATGGCCACCAAATTGCTTCTTTTCTTTTCTGGGCCCAAACAATGTCTTAGAAACAACCTATAACTGCTTAATGGGTTTTATGGGTTGACCCAATAACATTACTTGAAAATTTGAGTGGGCTAGCATTGTGGCTACCCATTATATAGGACTTTGGGCTATATGAAAAATCATCATATGAGCCCATCGTCTTACTACATATGTAAAAATGTAAACAAATAAAACGTAAAATGCATCATTATAACATTGCACCTGACCGAAGCCTCCACGCGTGTAACTTGTTTATAAGGAAAAAAAAAAAATATATATATATATATATGCAGTAGAAATAAAAATTGACTCTAAAGTTCATAACAGCTGGGTTAATACTACTTCTCAAAAACAATTTTCACCATGCATTTTTTATATTGGATTGCAACTTTGCAACAACATTCTCAAACAAATTCCTCAGATAAAAATGAGACGCTTAATGTGCTGATACCTTGGCTAGGAAATGAACTAATCTTTAGCAAGAATTAGTTGTTTTTAATAATCCTCCTGTGGACAATTGTATTTTGCTTTTACTACGACAAATAATGTTGGTATATATGTACCTTTCAAAAATAATGTTGGTATGTACTACGAGTCTATGAGAGGCTTTTGCTAGTCCTCTTTTACCCAAAAAAAAGAAGAAAAAAAAAGATAAGTTAATTTCATTGGTAGACTATCCCACATTATATTGAAAATGTAGTATATAATTTTGAGTTTTACATTGACATACATTTTTTCTGCTGTGGCTTACTGCCAAACTTCTTCTATCATTTCTGAATTATATTTATAGAGACAGAAATGCAAGGGTTCAGCTGTTAAGGATTTTTTACAATTAGATTAAACTAATTAAATCGATTTAGATGCACGAAGATATTTCGCATGTACACACATTTTAGGAACTTATCGATATAGGACACAACCTTAAAAGAAGTCCAGTTTGTTTTGACCATGGAAGCATGGACCATTGGTACGAGATCGAGAGAGTAAGTTTAGGGTCATGGACTCATGGCCAGTGGGCAATAGAAGTGTAGATTTGTAAATCTATGGGCCACTAGTACAGCATTGGGTTAGGGGGACCAAATTTTTTTTTTTTTGAAACCTATTATTTGATTATTTCTCATGGTCACCATCTTCTAGACGACAATTACTTCACCATAGATCTACTCATTTCCGTTTAGAGATCCAAAGGAGTATGCTTACCCAATAAAACTAAATATTATTGGAAAATTATTGTTTCACACTTTCTAATGTGAAATATTTCACACAATATACACACTTTCATACTTGGTGTTCACATAGTACAAATAATGTAAAAGAATGTGATTTGTAGGGTTGATTAGTGGTTGTTAGTGGTTTTAGGTTAGTTGGGTTTGAATGTCTTGGGATTGTTTTTGTGATGTTTTGGGTTAAAGTTAGGAAAAAAAGTTGGAGATGAACTTTGAGCTTTTGCTTTATAGTAATGAGGAAACTTCTGTTGGGAATCACAATTTGATTCCTAAAACCACTCTAAAAATAGGAATGTAGGGCACAGTGTCAATGCCATAAAAGATTTAAGTGTATCTTTCTTACCATCAATTGGTTTTGAGGTGGAGTGGTACAACTTACGGTCTGATAAATGATATCATAACCAAGTTCATGGATTTGAGTCACAAGAGTATCATCGTGAGAAAGAGATTGTTAGGGGATCACAATTCGACTCTCTACAATTGCTTTGAAAACAGGCCCACGAAGTGCGATATTGAATGCCATAAAAAGATTTGATTATTTTTTTCTCATTATCAGTTAATTTTGAGATGGAGTGGCTCAGTTCACAGTCCGATAACCTTAAAAGCTAAATTAAGGTGTTGGTTTTGTTTGTGTAGAATTTAAATTATTGATTATATGTTGTCCTCAATGAAATGCCTATTCTGTGTTCATGGATATTTCTTATTTATAGACAATGTGAATTTAAGTTTTGATTTTCTTGTTGTGGACAATTTTTTAGGAAATCAAATTTGCATTTACAATAAACACATCATTGGAATCCTTTTATTAGTAGGAGAACCAACTTAATGAAGAAAGGTGATTTTAATTATATATTTTTGTTCTTAGAATATCGTCAAGGAACAAAGAGAAAGGTATTTTGATTTCTTAAATAGTTGTTTTTTTAATGTTTTTTTGTTTTTTGGTTTTTTTTTTAATGGTGGACACATAAGTGAATTATGGACAAAATGATACTTTTTAAATCAAAAATGGAAAAGTGCAACCCAAGCCATAAATGGGTCATGTGCAATTTGTTTATACAGTATTTAATGTTGTATTTTATCTTGATTGTCAAGTCAATACTCAAAATGAAAGGCTCTTGCAGTAAAATTTATAATATTTATAAGATTAGTAATTTAAATTAATTAATAGACGCAAGCCTTTTTGGCAGAATACAATGATCTAAAGATTCTAAACAGATGCCCGAAATTGATCAGATCATTGCACTTGACCTACGATGAATATGTGTCTGTAACTCTTGCATGGCATGAATATTGTACAAAATTAATTTGCATGTCATTGGTGAACCTAACTTCTAACTTCCTATTTCCATTGTGTCATGATCATTGGGGGATTTTGATTTTTGAGGCATATTTTAACGAATAAAAATAGAAAAAGAAGTGAATTTTATTTTAATTAAAAGCAACATGTAAGTTAGACCAAAAAGGAAAAAAAGAAAAAAAAAGAAAAGAAAAAGAAAAGCAGCACGTAAGTTATGACGAATGAAAGCTATTCCAATAGTGGGAATTGTATTCCTGTGAGATTTTAATAGGATTTCTGATAAAATTCTTACACAAATTCCCTGAAAGTGACAATCTATTTTGTGAAAGTACATATATTTTTCTAAAATTAAGAACTAAGAACGAAGTTTCAGTTATATTTTCTAGAATGTAGTATGTTTTTGAGATTTGAATGTTTGGAGGTAATTCAGATTGAATGAACCAACCAATCCTTATCGTGCTTGAGCTCCTGTGTGGTCACTATCAAGGTCTCCATAGACAATGAAAGTTTGTATGTGCTGTTTGAGATTTTTTTGAAATTCTATTCCTAAAAGAGGAAAAAGTTTAAACCTCCAAACCTGATTTAGGTGAAACTTTCTTCAATCAATTACGTGGCAGTTAATTAAGAAGACTATTCACATGTATTTTTAGTTATTTATATGACTTTTTTTAATAAGTTATATAATGTATTTAAATAATATATGTGAATAGTCTTATAAATTAACATATTGTACGTTAAAGGAAATTCTTTCAAACCAGTTTACAGAAAATCTTGTTCTGCAATTAACTATTGTATAGGCAAGAACTTGTTCGCTATGCTAGTCTGGTCCATCGAGTTTCAATAATGTTCTATGTACAAGCAAGTTGGCTATTTAAGCAATTATACACGAGAGAAATGCAATTCTTACCTAGAAAGCAAGTTGACTTTGATTGCCAAGTGGCTACCAATTTGAAGTGAACAGAGCATGCTGAAAGTAAGACCCGGAAGTTGATGTGTGGGTTTGGATTCAAGTTTTGAGTTTTGCGTTTGCATTTTACATTTTTTTTTTTTTTTTCAAGCCGTGTTTCAGCAGTTATGGCTACTGTTCATGAACAGTAGCAGCAACTTTTGACCAATTCTTCCGTGAATTGTGCATTTGTATACTATTCATGGACCAAGTCTTCCATGAACAGTACATCCGTATAATCTATGAAAGAAGAAATTGATGTGTATATATATTGCTTACAATAAGTGGGGTGGGAGAATTCCAACTCTAGTTTTTTCAATGAGTAAAATTGAACAATACATTATTGTCACGCTTAGGTGAAAGATGTCAACTCAGGTTGTCTCTCATATCTATTTTTTCTTTATCAAAAAAAAAAAAAAAATTGAAGCATTGAAGAAATGCAAAAATGCAATGTAAGAGCATTCCCATCAAGGGAGTCAAAATTTTTAGCATTTACCATCTCAAAATACTACTTTTTAGCTTTTAACACCTCACTTTATAATACATCATACATCAAAGATTCTATTTTTTTTTACCACTTCATTTAAATATTATTTTTTTATTCTCTATATGTTTCTTTCTCTCTTCTTTCTCTCTCTTCTTATTTGTGTCTCTCCCTTTCTCTAAAAACCCACCACTTTCTTTGCAAACCCACACCCACGGTTAGCCTCTACTGGCCACCATCATCGAATAAAATAAAATAAAATAAAACCACCCGCCAATGCCACCACAGCTACAACAACTGCCACTGTCACCACCACCCACAGCCATGACCACCAACCACCAAAACCGTAATCAAATAACAAACCCAAACCCATAACCTCTTCACCATTCACCACCAACAACTGGAAAAAGAAAAAGAAAAACAACCCTCCAAAATCACAACCAAATTACAAACCCACAACCTCATCACCACCAACAATTGGAAAAAAAAACAAGAAAAATAACCCACCAAAATCACAAATCCAAACCCACAACCTCATCACCACCAACAATTGGAAAAGGAAAAAGAAAAACAACCACCGGCGGCAACAATCCGAATGAGAAGTGGATTTCGTGCCCAATGGCGTTTGAGCTTTGAAGTTCTCAACCGATGTTAGGGTTTTTTTTTTTTTTTTTTACACCTAACTTTATTTGAGTACCATTTATTTATACCACTATAAGTTATTGGGTTTTCCCAAACATTTTTTTGGCTCTATTATCATGTTAATCACAAATATTTCATATCTCATTATCTAAATTGGGTCATGATATAAACTATCATAAAAAGCCCCAAAAACTCCTATTTTATCTAATTTTATTATCATTATTTAGCTAAACCCAAAACTGGCCCTATGTACCCAATACACACATCTTATTCTATTTAAAATCCAAGAATACTCATGCTTGGCAATATTTGAAAAGCCCATGACTCAAATCCATGGCAAAACAATTTTATCAATGGAATTTAAATCCATAATCAAAGCCCATGGTTTGAAACCATGACAATTTATTTATCAAAAGCCCAATTCTCATTGGCAACATCAAAATCCCAATTCTCATTGGCACTATTAAAAGTCCAAACTAACTACTTGGCATTATTTATCGAAAGCCCAAGGTTATCAATACTTGGCAAAATACTATATCATAATCATTTCACCTAAAAGTCCAATAATGAAGAATACTTTAGATTCTTAAACCTATTACTATAAATATTACAAGCTCATGGAATTTATGAATTATCTACTCTCAAAACCCATGGTGATCATCTTATAAAAACCAGTGGAAAGATATGATTATTAAACCCATGACATTTATTTATTTCATATTATAAACTCATGTTTACTATCCATCTTACATCACAATATTCATAATATTTATTATCAAAACTCATGGTAATTATTTATCCTACATATCCATTATGATTATCTATGGAGAAACTCATGAAAACATCACATTATTCCATTATAGTGGTTGTTACCATATTTATTTAAAACCCATGATAAATATTATTCTCTAGAAGAATATTGGAGGCCATTATTTAAAAAAGCCCCAAGAAAAATATGATTTACAAATTAGTAATCCATAGTAAAAATTATGAGAAGTTATTTAAAGTCCATGGAAATTAATACCCAAAATCTATCATAAGTATTTATTAAAGCTCATAAATTCATTTTATTTCTACTAACAACTAAAGCCCATGAGGAGTAAAAAAAAACTCATGACAAAGCATGTCTTTAATGCCCATTTTGTAGGCCCAAAAATCTCATGGAAAAGGGAGCAAGCCCAAGCAAAGAAAGGGCCATGTGGCCCAACTAAAAGTGCTGAAATAGAGCAAAGTTTCAGCCTAAAAAGGTCTCAGTAAGAGGCTTGAAAGTGGGCAACTAGCCTTTGTTCATCCCTAACCAAAGAAATAACTAGAGACCCCTACAAGAGAACCAAGCCTTTGAGGATGAACTAGGGACTATCCTATCAGTTTTCCGCTACCGTCTGCCTGATGTGAACAGTGCCCAAGGGCTGTCATATCAGCTGAAGTCTAAAGGATGACGGGACTCCGTCATCTTCCTTAAGACCACACCTCCAGCAGAAGGGGAGTTGAAACCAATTCATCCAAACTTCAACAAATTGATACTATAAATATCAAAAACGTTCAAGACATGATTCATGTCCCAAGCCTATGAATCCTAAAGGGGAAAATTTGGGAACATGTGGTTTGGAAGGCAAAAAAGGATCTTTAGCGGAACCCTCTAAAGTGGGCTTAAACTGACACTTGGCTTGGGGTGTTGAATCCTACTTCCTAGGGTCCAAATCTCAATTGTAGCACTAGGATTCTTCCTTAATACTTGCCTTAATCCTATTGGTTGAACACAATCTCAGCAATCTTAGCATTTAATGCAAGATTACCCCAAATATTACCCATGTGTAACATTGCCCAAAGAAGCAAAACAACCCCAAAAGCAAATCTCCCATTTTTAGGCCAAATCCAGGTTATTAATTCGGCTATCAAGGCTACCCTGAATCAGACCTATGTTTTTTGGATTCTTGTTAATTAATGCTTCTCTAAACTCCATTATAAAAGTATAAGCATCTCAACCCACAAACCTACAACAACTCCCTCTGAAACTTTATGATTGATTGGTCATTTTGCTTGCAATTCAACTCTCCTCAAGCTTACAACCCATTCCCCTTTAGCCCACTACTCATTAAGGCCTTAACCTTAATGTTAATCCCATCTCACTCACTTAGAACAGCCCACATTACCTCATTCATGCCTTATGCACACGTACTCATCAAAATCTTAGTTTAATACTTGCTGCACTGAGCTAGGGTCTCTCTCTCCCTTCATTCCATCATATTTTTCCTCTTTTATTTGTAACTATGAAACTTTTAATCCTTGCTTAGTATTATTAAGATGAAGGTCATAATGTTTTGAAAACTATGAAAGTTTTCCCTTATGTTGACTTAATAATAATAAGGAAAAAAAAATAATATGATTTTTACAATGTAAACACACTTACTAATCTGAAATTACCCTACCGCTGGAGATAATACCGTATCACTAGAGGACTGATTTGAACTATCAGAACAGGACCATTAATGTACTAATTAAGTATTGTAACATGTTTTTCATTGGGCTTTTGTTGCTGTTTTGTCATGTGCGGGCTTTGTTTCTTGCTTGGATAGGCTTTGTCATCACACCGAAAGTCTTTGGGTATCATCTTAAGAGCCCATAGTCGAGTTTTAGCTTGGCTTCCCAACATCTTAGATAGAGGCATCAGTTTCCCCCTCAACAATCGACGAACCTTGGAGGGGAGAAGCTTAAACCGTGAAATAGAGAGAAATAGAAGCTACGAGAAAGTGAGAGAGGAGAGAGAAGAAAGAAGAGAAAAATAAAAAAGAAAGAGAAAAAGTGATCGTTGGGAATAAAAAAAAATAATATTTGATTTAACATTTATATTTCAGTGAGCTGTTATCAACTATAGTTGTGTGTCAAAATTTTTGGCATTTGAAATCTTTTATGTAGGGGGTACTTTTGTGTGTTGGTGGTAAAATTTAGCTTTTAGCATTTTTAGCATTCTTAATGGGTTAAGCTTATAACAGCTTTGATCTGTGAGGGTTACAATTTTTTAGGGGTCTATTTAGATACTGTTTATTGTTAAAAACTAAAAATATTGTAGCAAAATAATTTTTAAATATGTGAATAGTGTTGTGGGGCCCAATTTTAAAGTTTTTTTTTTTTTTTTTGAAAAAAATACTTGCGAGTCTCATGAACAGTGCATGAGACCCACTGTTTTTTAACAAAACACAAGAACGCACGTTTTCTTTGCGTTCCAAACGCACACTAGATAGCTTTGCTAAGTTTAAATATTTTAAAGCATTAATTAACCATTTTCAATTTCATTTATGCGGCAAAGAAGAGGAACAAGATAGAATTCTCAGCGTCATATTCAAGCTTAATATGAAAAGGAGAGGAGGCCATAGAACCTTTATACTTGAATGCTTATTGTGTTGATGGGCAATGAACATTGAACAGATCCCCCCATTTGAATTGGTCCAATAAAAAGGGGACCTTTGCCCTGTAGCTTTGGACCATTGTTTCATGCTTTAGTTTGAGGGCTACGAAGA
This sequence comes from Quercus suber, assembly GCF_002906115.3. Taxonomy (NCBI): domain Eukaryota; kingdom Viridiplantae; phylum Streptophyta; class Magnoliopsida; order Fagales; family Fagaceae; genus Quercus; species Quercus suber. Next base: position 177,308 of record NW_027070094.1, read on the forward strand.
CGATAGAGGCAACCACACATATGCACACACACTGATGCGGTTGTCGATTACTGCTAAAAAATAACCTAAACAGAAAAAAACTTTTAAAGCATTGGACCACTATTTTTCATTTGTGAAATCAAAACTACACCACTGCAGCAGATCCTATATTACATATCCTTCTCACAGTCTCAATCAATGGTGGAGCTGGATGCTTCATCTATGGTCCAACTGTGAACCTCTCTCTGAACTCTTACAAATATCTTTGCTTGGCCCACTTTGCAAATCAGTGCAAGTGCATCGAATCCCAGATATCTTCATGGAAGTAGATTAATATATAGAGATGCTTTTAATTTGGATAAAGGAGCACACAACAAAAGGAATTCCTTGTTTTTGATAGGCAGCCTTTTTTACTTATGTCACTTCTTCAATTAGATTGTTCAGATAATATTTGTGTTCAACTATTTCTATTAATTGTCATGGCCAGTACATTCCTTTTTTCACTAAAAAATATTATTGTAAAAAATTAGAAGTATCACTTTCTTTCTCTTTTTCGATAAGCATATCACTTTGTTTTTTACCCCTTTATTAAGTTTAATGTTCAAAAATTTAAAATATCACCTTTTTCAATTTGTACTCCAATTATGCAGTAAAAACAAACACACACACATAACACACCATCAGTTTTTGTTGCACCCTTTTAATAATGATAGCAACAGTTACAGCAAAAACCTAATATATATTTTCACTGCCTTGTAATTGGAGTGGCAATATGCAATTGATAGTTTGATCTTTAAGGGTCCATTTGGTTGGGAGGATAGAAAATAGGAAGGAAGTGAAAAAATAGGTAAATAGAAGATATTTAGTTTTCCCTTCGTTTGTTTGGATGAGGGAGTGAAAAAGTTGAGAGATGGAAAACTCTTTTACTTGGTTGAGTAGAAAAGTGAAAAGATAGAAAATGTAGTTTGATCTTTACGGGTCCATTTGGTTGGGAGGATAGAAAATACGAAGGAAGTGAAAAAGTGGGTAAATAGAAAATATTTAGTTTTCCCTCTGTGTTTGGATGAGGAAGTGAAAAAGTTGAGAGACGGAAAACTCTTTTACTTGGTTGAGTAGAAAAGTGAGAAGATAGAAAATGTAGTTTGTATAAATTTATTCTCATGCCTCTAATACATTAAAAAAAAAAAAACTTTTAAAATAGTTTATAAAAATTAATTTTTTTTAATTACTACAAAATTACAAACTAACACAGCTAATAAAACATCTAGCAAAAAAAAAATAATAATAATAACAAAAAAATAATTGTGTTTGATATGAGAGAGAGAGAGAGAGAGAGAGAGAGAGGGAAGAAAAAGAAAAAGAGAGCCAACCAACGTGGTACAGTGAAAAGGCAAAACAAGAAGAAAGGAAAAAGGAAAACGAAAGAGGCAGCATCAATAAGCATGAACATTTCCCAAAAAAAGAAAAATAAAAAGCAACATTAATAAATAAAAGGAAGGATAGACGGGTAATTTCACATCAAATCCACTCCCTCTTTACTTTTCTCTCTAGTTTTCTTCCCAAATTAGGGGGAAAAATTTTTCTTCTTAAATGGTGGGTCCAGGGAGAAAACTCTCCCAACCAATTTTCTCCTCTCACCTTTTCTCTCCCCCTCTATCATTTCACCTCCAACCCAACATACCAAGGGTCCAAGTCCCTCCTCATCTCCCTAACTATATTAGAAGTGCCCTTTAATCTCTTCTCTCCCATTTGAAAATTTTGTTTTATAATTAAATTAAAGCTCCATTTTCTTATTGTTGACACCCCATTTTGCAACCCGCATTTAACCTCACATGGAGGGTAAGATGGTACTTTCACTTTGAAAATATGCATCTTGATTCTAGCCATTAGATCCTTGGACTCATTTCACCAAAATGATCTTGATGTTGTAACGATCAAATCGACTGGTCATAAGCCCTAATCGGACCATCAGATTGAAAGTTATCATCAAATCAAGTTTTAATGGCTAAGATATTCTATCACTAATTGAGTTTGATTATACGTGATTATGAACAATTGATTTTAATTGGTTATAGGTGTAATCAATATGAGATCAATGATGTGTCATAATTTGATTGGTTAGGATTACATTTTATGGTGAGGTTGCATACATCTAATTAATTAGATAGTTAAACATTAATTATTCAATGAATAATTTGTGTAATTATCTTTTAATTAGAGTAAATTTGGAACCAATTAAGTCTAAAATGGGAGTGATTGGAGTCATTTAATGTTAATTGGGAGCTAATTTGGAACTTATTAATGTTAATTGTACTGAAACCATTTTCTAACAAAAGACCTTTGCTCACCATTTCATCAATATCTCTCAAAATATTTTGAATCTGTGAATGAGATTAATTTTCCCGAAATCTAGACATCCAGGGCTTCAATTTGAGCATAAGAACGAGGCAATTCTGATTAGAATTGTGCTAGATATGATTTTTCGAATTTTGCTCTATAAGCTGTTACAATAGCTACAGGAAAACCGAATTTTGGCTTGCTCCTCACTCCCACCAATCTTTCCATTTAATGCACCAAATTTTTCTCAAGGCTAAAATGAGGTCTAAGTTCATGATTCTTTGTCAACCCTCATTAAATAATCTTCCAATCATATTTTCTCCACCACTATTATATAAACCCTTCCCTTCCTTTATTTCAATACACCAAAAACCCCCTCTCTTCTCCCCTCTTGAGTTCTAGTGAAGTTGAGTAGTCTTGTCATATCTTGGTCTTCCTGAGACTCAAGGTATTGAGTGAGACTCACTCTCCCTCTCCTAGTTCTTATTTTCTTCACCCTTAGGACATCCACCAAGAGTCTCCTCCTCCACCGTATGGATCTTGCATGAAGGTATAATCTCTTTCCCTAACTTGTTTATTGTGTTGCCATGATGAGAATTTAGGATTAAAGCATGATAGTGATTATTTAAATTCTCTTGAATATGTTTGAATGTTTTTAAATGCTCTTATGCGTTTTTTACATGTTCTTGGTTGTTCATCACATGTTCATACATATCACTAGTTTTGATCTTAAATCTACATAACAAATATGAAAAACATGTTTGTTTCATAATTCTTTTAAATCATTGAATCTAAGTTATCATCATCCACACATATTCACTAAAATTTTATTTTTCAATCTAAATGCAATGTTTAATAAATTGAATTAGTGTTTATCACATGCACACACATTAAATTCAACATGTAAATTGATTGACATATCAGATTATATGATATGATTATTGGTCACCATAGTCTAGAAGACCGATTTCACCGGGTAAGGTGGGTGCCTAACACCTTCCCACCTTGTAACATAGCCTCTGAACTTAGATCAAGGGTTAGTAGATCAAATGCTTATCCATGTAATTTTCAATTTTTAGATTGTAATTAGGAAATAAAGTCATGTACTTTATCTTAGATTGTATCTAGAACCAAAGCCATGTAATTTTCTTGTGATCAATGTAAATTTAAATTTCAAATAATAAAATGATGAATTTTTCAATTTTGGTTTTCTTATTTATCCTAATAATTAAATAAGTGGTGACTCCATTGTAAAACCCTTAATTTTAAGGGAAAGATATAACTAGTTGAACCTCCATTTTGAGAGGCAATAAAACGACTCCACCCATTCACGTGGGTTTGGCCCAACGATCATAAAACAGGGCTGAGGGCGCGGTCTCTCACACTTATATTACTAAAATTGTTTTTCTTTTAAGAAATCGACTTGTTTTCTAAAAAATTGACTCACATTTAGTTGCGATTCAAAAAATATGCCAAAAAACATTTTCACTTATTTGCCTTGTATGAAAAAGTCATTAATATTTATTATTGTTCTAAATAATTATATGTGCAAAAGTTTTCAAATATGAAAATTGTAGGGAGGATAGGCCCAGAAATGTATATTGGGCCATGGACCCTGTTTGAGAACACTTAATGGTCCAAGGACAAGTAAACATTAATATAGAAGTTTAGGCTAGTGAATGGAGGAAAGTGACTGGTCATGAGAGTTCAGGAAGGTGGTTCGAGGACAAATGTCTTCTCGGATTTGACGGTGCAAAGGTCAGAAAAGTTGAACTGCCATCAAGAGTAACGTTCCAGACAATTCTACTGGTAAGGATAAGCATCAAGAAGGAATGAGATAAGGGGAAGGTAAGAAATATCTAAGGGAAAGCTGCTACCATCGCATTAAATGCTCTGTAGCTAACTTTCTGGCCGCATTAATGTGGAAGTGATACTTGAATAGTAATGTTCAACCTTACACGTGGAGGGCCAGCCATTCAATTTACACGTGGAGGGCTGAGATAGAGCAAAGGAGGTTAATATAAAAAAGAAAAAATATTGTAGCACTAAAAACTGTAATTGTAATCAAGTATAAGAGAAATATATATTCAAAAACTACTCTCCTCAGACATTGCTGATGAAGAATTTCTTGGCACAAAACTTGTTTTTTCATTATTTTTCCTTACTTTCTTACCATCTTTAGTCTATTGTGAGCGTTGTCCAATTCATTGAAACCTAGTTTTTAGTCCACTCTCTACAAATTTATTGTATTAGGCTTTTTGGGCTTTAATCCATCTACTTTTTGGACTTAGGATCCAAAACCTAACCTTACAAAAACATAACCAAATGGGAAAAAATTTCCTAATTTTTGAACTATTTGGGATCATGAATGGGGGAAAACAAACCCCTAAATTCAGAACCTAGGTGAAAATTAACTGGAAAAGCAATGGGCAAGAAAAAAAATGTCATATAAAGAAAAGGTCAACGAGAGTTAGCAACCAATCAATGCTCACTCTATGGACAGAGAAAGGGGTGAAAAGAGAGAAATTATCATTGGCCAAGTTTTTTATGGTGTAGAGTTTATTTGTTCGAGGTCAATTGAAAAATGCTTGAGATAATTTTTTTTTTTTTTAAATTACAAATTGTTGATGTAGTAAGTAGTTACTAGTAAGTAAAAAAGTGATATAAATGATAGATCCAATAAGAATTTGCCACAATAACATTTTTGTAAAAATGTTATAAAATAATTTTTGGTTATAACATTACTCATGGTCTATTAATTATATAACGTCCCAAATTTTTTTTTTTAATGTTTTTCCCTCTATTATTACTTTTTGTTCACACATAAAAATTTTATAAAGTCTTAGATTTTCTATAGTATCAACCACTAGAAAATTCAAAATATTATCACATAAGTGATTATTAAATTAGTCATTTAATGAATATGTTACAAAATTTATAATAAATATACATTTTATATATGTGTGTGTGTGTATATATATATATATTTCTATAGATTTTATAAAGTATATGTGTATCATACAATAAATGATACAATATATAGTACCAACAAAAACAAAATTAAAATTCAATTCACAGTATAATTCACATTTTGACAACTATAACTAGAATCAAGCTTCAAGGAAATGCTAATGGCGACTGGCGAGAGTGACAAAAGTTACAATTGCCTTTAGGAATGGTCGCAACATAGCTTTAAGATTATTAGGTAGGAAAAATGAAACGGTGATGCAGAAGGATAAGAAGAATGAGAAGAAGTCTTGTTTCCAGAGCTTCAAATTTGGGAACTTAACAAAAAAAAAAAAAACCTAAGGCTTCCTTATTTTTTCACGTTTTGGTGCAAGAAATTAAGGCACGTGCAATCCACATGTTGCCTCTATTAGTAAATGGATCAAACATTAATTGAACTTGGGTCTATTGTATACAAAGTACAAACACAAAATTGTTGTTTCAAATTGGCGAAAAAACAGTTTAGAAGGTTTTAATATGCAACAACATAAAAAGTTTAGAAGGATGTTAATGGAATTTGACTAATTTTCTATATTGTGCTTGATGAAAATATTAATGACATTACCCATCAAATTGAGGTGTGATTCTTAAATATGAATTTTTCGAATGCCAGATACTGCTAATACCTTATAGTTTTCCGTAATTGAATTATCTTATCTTATTAGTTCTTTCCTTGTTTTTGTTTACCTAACATGTTATAGATTGCTCTTAAATATCTTTGCATTTGGGTATGGTCTCTTCAGTGCATTGTATCACACCGAGTTAACTCAATTCATTGAAAATGAGTAAGGATCATAAGAAGAATAATTTTTTTTAAGGTTTAGTTAACAAATGTCCTTAAAGCATTTATTAGTAGACATTTTAAGAAAATTTTGATATCACTTTTATTAAACGTATAAAAAGTTGTAAAAAAAAAATTAGCTACTTTATTTCTTTATCTATAAAAAAAACTTTTAAAATAATTCATAAATCAATACTTTTAAAACATCCGTTAACTTTTTCTCCTTATTTTAATTTGACTCATTTATTTTTCTTAATTTTGTTTTAACTCTTACAAGCATAAGTTAAATTTGATTATGTTTTACTTGAATTGGCCGAGTGTACTTAAAGGGCAAGGTGGCCAAATTTCACCAACTTAAGACACCATACCCAAGTCAAGTTTTATCTCAAAATTCCAAATGAAATCCAATGCAATAGTTACTATGCAATTACACTTTCCATGATTGAGATAAGTTTTTTTTTTTTTTTTTTTTAAATCACCTTTAATCTCAATTCTTGATCAAATTTTTTTTAACATTCTATTTTTAACTTTGCAATACCCCCAATGAGTCCAAATCCGTAGAAATCCCAGCTATCCAAGATACTGCTAATAAGACCAGACGACGAAAAAGAAACAAATTAATTATGTCATATATCCAACTATACAAGCTACTTTGAGGCTCAGCTAAGACCTTACAAATTAAGTAGTAGTAATAATTTTTTTTATTAAAAAAATTAAAATAAAAAATCTTGTGAAGCGACAGGGTGGGACCCACACTTAAATCGACGTGGTCCAATGGGGACCCGACGTGTTGGAACCCGAGCTGAGCTTTTAGTGGTGGGAGCGTGGACTGTTCTTGCTAATTCTGACGGGAAGTTGACCAAAGTCAGACGAACTGTTACCCACCTTGCACTCTTTTATTAGCCCTTCATTCTAGAGATCGTCACAGCCCGTCGCTCAACTCAACTCCGAAAGCGACTGATTGGACAGGATTCCTTTGTTTTCTTTGCCTTCTTTTCTTTGCCTCGTTGTCATGTACCCATCCCTCTAAACGGATATACCCCCTCTCTCCTTCACTTACCAAATTACCCCTACGATCTTTCCACCTAATTTGATGACCATTTCCATTTGGCCCCTAATTTATTTTATTTTATGTTGAAAAAAATCAAAATCATTTTTAAGTATATTCTTGTCCAATACATTTATAAAAAATAAAAATAAAAACTTATTTTTATTGAATTATTTTATTTAAAAAAAAAATGAAGTTGTATTGTGGTTCTGACTAGTTCAACAAAGTTATAGATAAAAACAATTATAATAGAACGGATATTATAAATTGAAATTGTAGAGACCCAATTTGGATTGACCCTGAAAATGAATGGTTTTCAGCCCAACCCGCCCAAACAATAAATTTTTAGAGTATGGGTCTAAGAACTAGTACTGTTTTTCAGGAAGGGTTCTACTCATTAATCAATAAGGGATACTTTCAGTTCGCTCTCTGAGGAAAATTATCCTCGGCTCTCTTTCAATTGGTCTCTCTCTCTCTCTCTTTCTTTTTTTCCTTTCCTTTTTCCTTCTTTTTTTGTCTCCCCCCTTTTTCTGTTTTCTTCATTCCTATGTTATATACTCCGTTTTCCCACTGTTTCCATCGTACACGTGTAGTTCTTATCCTGGGAGCTCCTTTCTGTCCCATCCAGTACCTACTGGAACCTTCAGCTTAGTGGCCATAAAGCTGCTTAGTTACTGTTCAGGTATCACCTCTACATTAATGCGGCCAGACTGTTAGCTAGAAAGCATTTAATGTGGAGGTGATGGCCTCAGAAGATATTTGCTACCTTCCCCGACGCCTCCTAAGCTATACCCAACTTCCAGTTCAGATACAACTTGGTGGGGTCTTTCCGCTAACATGAAGGTTACCTTGACCTCGGACTTTGGCGTCCTCGGACGTGTGTTATGCCGATGTATATAATATCTATTCGTTTCTTTCATACCACCCATTTGATAAGAATAAAACTTTTTAGGCTGTCCTCGGATTACTACGTGTTCTCGGATTGGGCCTTTGGGCCCCGAGCCCATTTCTGAGGATTACTATACCTTTTTTAACTAACAGGCCCCACAGAAATTATATGTTATGTATTAAAAAATAAAATTAGAGTTGTATTAAAAATTAAACTCTAAAATTAAAAACATATTCACATGTTGATACTAAAAAAGTTATATTTAGTTTGTTCCTTACTAATATTAAAGTGCAATAGTTATTATGAGTTTGAGTTATGTTACTATCAAAACAAATTATTACAATAGTTGAAATGTCAAATTTTCATAGGTCAAAATAAAATAATAATTTGGGACCTACTCTAATTAAAAAAAGAATTTTGTAAAAATATTGTGAGATTTTGTTGTATTTATAAAATTTCTCTATGGATTTAGATGCAATATGATGCCATTTTAGTCTTGCTTAGAATTATTCTTGTATTACACTTGTACACATAAAAATTGAAAATAACTAGTTGTGATGTGAGACTTACGTACTCTTACTCCAAGATCTAACTCAAATATATATTTTAATTATTCATATCATATACTAAACTCAACATTTTGCAAATTATATTATTAGTTGTAAGGACCCAATTTGAATTGAGTGTTGGGTTTCAGCCCAATAAGCCCAAACAATAAATTTATAGAGAGTGGGTTGACAGGCTTAGGTGCTGGCCGTCGATCACCACGCTCAAACTTTTTCTTATAAAAAAGGCTAAGTGTTTCCTTACAAATAGGGGAATGCTCCTCGACCTATGGCCGAGGAGGCCTTCAGGTTTTCCCCCCCCTTCTCTGGCTTTACTAGCTCTTCTTTTATAGTTTTCATCTTCCTATCTCCTGCTTCCATCTGTTGATCGTCTATTTGCTTTTCTTCTGATTGTCCGTCCCATCAGAGGCCTTATCCGCACTCAAGTGGCTCACTCTAACCAACGTTATCCTGCCAAGGGGTTACCTCCCCATTAATGCGGCCAGGGGGTTGGTTGAGTGCATTCAATGCGATAATGACAGCTTACTCTGGGGTTAACCTCTCCCCAAAATCACCCTTGTCAGGCCGAGGACAAGGTATCCTCGGCGTGGATCCAGGAGAATAAGCTTCCCCCCCTTTTCTTCAGGAATAGCTTGCGATCCTCGGCATGGGCCTTGGGCCTGCTATATGATGGGTCGAGGCTATCAGGCCCACGGACCCCACAATAGCCCCTCAAAACTCTGCTGCACGTTCTCTCGAACGGGGAGGAGGGTTTTGATACATGCGGATCCACTGGACGAATGGCCTCACTTTAGTTTATACTGATGCTGGCGGCTTCTTGACTGCCCGATGCGCGTTTTTAGCGTTTCGAGAATTAATGGGTGCCCACATTAAATTTTTGGCGCACCACGTTTCCCACTTTCAACGGCATGATCTTCTGCCTTTATGAGCAAGCGGTTTCATTTGGGGAGGTTTAGGGGAGAGTATAAACACCTGTTTGACTTGCCTGGTTTCATCATTTTCGCGCTTATCGTTATTGATGCATATAGTTTGAACTTGGTTCGACTGACACACTATCTGAAGAGTATCGTCATACCTCTGTAAGTTTTCTTTTTCTAGTGACCCCAAACTTCCTTGATTTCACTCTTCCTTTTCTTTTCTAGAGCTCTTAGTTGTCTTTGGGGAATGGGTAAGTTTAAGGAGTTGGTCGAGTCCGATGAGATGATGAACAAATTCATTGTTGACTATGGAATACCCAATAATGTGAACTTGAAATACTGCGAAGAAGGAGAGTGGTACCTTAAGAGGAGAGAGGGTGAAGTCGTGATCCCAATAGTTGCTTTTGTAGAAGGAGGGATGAGAATCCCTATGAGGCCGGTGACCCTCAATTACCTTAGGCATTTCCGCCTGGCCCCTACTCAATGCGCTGTGAATGTATTTAGGATACTAGGGTGTGTAGATACCCTGAATGAGAAAATGGGGCTGAGACTGACTCACCATGATGTTAATTGGTGTTACAACCTTCATCACCTGAGGGGTAAGACGTATTATATGAAGACAAGGGACGATAGGGTTCGTCTTATCCAATGTCTTCCTGACTCCAATAAGGGGTTGAACCAAGATTTCCTCATAGTGTCGGGAGAATGGCACGACGGCTTTCATTGCCCAACCGTAGAGGGGAAGCCAGGTAGGGCGTCCGAAGTACAAGATAATCTAGGTTTCAGTGTCTTCAAGTTTTACATTTGTATACTCGATTTGGTTGACTAATCATAAGAATTTCACTTTTCTTTTCACAGATCCACACGCTTTTGCACGTCACTTTCACCTGGTTAATAAAGCGGATTTGGAAACCGTTCTCAGGTCGGAACTTTTCTTGAACGAACCTGACAACCAAGTCAGAGCTGCTCATAAAATCCTCGGGTGTGACCCAGCTCAAACGTCATTCCCTGTTCCGCAGCACGTAATTAGAGCTCGTGATCCTCGGCTTACGCAGATCACCGTGGTGGAGAGCAGTTTTTCTTTTACTGGGGGTCTTACATACCCGAAGGTATTCCGTTATCAGGTTCCTCTTCATCCCGGCAAGTAACGGTGGCCGAGAAAGGACCACTTAAGAAAACAAGGGAGGTGGTCGAATTGAGTTCCTCCGAGGACGAGTATAGCGTGTTTGACCTAGCTGATCAGCCCGAGGATCCTCCCGGTGACCTAGGAGATCCTCAATT